>NC_059366.1:32277500-32442500 GCF_019703515.2 Myxocyprinus asiaticus
ACCTCATATCTCCATCAAATAATCTTTGTGTTCAACAGAAGAAAAAAAGTCATAAAAGTTTGAAACAGCATAACGGTAAGTAAATGATGAGAGAATTATAATTTTTGGGTAAACCAATCCCTTAAGGTTTGGATAGGGTGTGTGATCTGTACTCACTTCTCCGAACGGAGTGTAGAAGTGAACAACGTTTATGTCTTTTTCTGCTCCACTGTTTCTGAGTGATCCTGCTATAGCCAGAACACTGCCACAGTGATTCCACTGAATACTGGCCACATGCCACATGCCTGTCTCAATAATAATAGGATCTACACACAGAGACACACACAATAAATAGGAAATTAAAATGTTCTCTGTCTTCTGTTTTTATGAAAGAAACACTTTAAAATACATAAACTCTACTCACTGTCATCGCTCTCATGCCGCATCATTTGGCAGTGCCCATTGGTGAAGCAAAGTGCCAAGCAGGGGCAGTCTGGCTCCAGATACCCCTCTGTGCCGGGGTACCAATGGATACCTGCTATGCTGAGGGCACCTGTTACATTTGCCAAACAACTCAAGGTCATCTTCATCTGGGCATACACACACAAACACAAAGGAGATTTGTGTTTTTGCTTGCAGTGTACCAACTGACTGGATACATGAAAAGCTAAAACATCTAAATAGCACCCACACTATAAAATAAATCATTATATCACATCCTAAAGATACAGAGCCAAGAACTTGCTTTATTCACTTAGTAAGAGCACACAGTTACCATAGAGGTTTTTAGTTATCACATGCAAGTGCTCTCAGCACTTACAATGAAGTTTCCCTGGTTGTCATAGATGTGGATCTCTCCATTGGCCATTCCAAAAAGCAGGATTTTACTGTCAGGAGACCAGGCCACATGTGCCAACTGAGTCCCTTTCAGTTCTTTACCCCAGATCCTGTTTCCTACAAAATCACACAATCATACAAACACATTAACAAATAAAGTAATAAATAAACAATCACATAAACGAACAAGCATGGAAAAAGCTAAATAACCAAACAAAAGATTTTTTTTTTGGTTTGTTAAAAATAATAATCAGATAGTCCACTAAAACTTAGGCCTGGAAGGATTGCAGCATTATTAGGACTTTGACAAATCTAAAACAAAGTAAACGTTATAACGTAAAACTTTGTTTATGCTCACAATGTAATCTGCAATGAAATTAAAGGGATCGTTCACCCAAACATGTAAAATCTCTCATCATTTACTCAACCTCATGCCATCCCAGATGTATATGACTATCTTTGTTCTGCAGAACACAAACAGAGATTTTTAGAAGAATATCTCAGCTCTGTAGGTCTACGCAATTCAAGTGAATAGTGACCAAATCTTTCAAGCTCCAAAATGTGCATAAGTGCAGCATAAAAGCAATCCATATAACTCCAGTGGTTTAATCCAAGTCTTCTGAAGCGTTACAAACAGATTTGGGTGAGAAAAAACAAAAATATAGCTCCTTTTCACAATACATCTTGACATCAGCAGTTCCTTGGCAATCATGATTTCAAGCTCAATTATACTTCATAGCGCCATCTAGTGCTCTGTGCATGCGTCAAGCGCTAGGAAGTGTAATCGAGCATGAAATCATGATCATGCCTAGAGACTGCAATGGCAAGATGTACAGTGAAAAAAGAGTTACAGCACCATTTTGATCTGTTTTCACCCAAAAACATTTAGATTGCTTTAGAAGCCATTTATTAAACCACTGGAGTTGTATGAATAACTTTTATGTTGCCTGCTTTTTGGAGCTTCAAAGTTTTGGTCACCATTCACTTGCATTGTATGGACCCTAGTTGAGATATTCTTCTAAAAATCTTCAAAAGAAAGAAAGTCATACACATCTGGGATGGCATGAGGGTGAGTAAATGAGTTTGGGTGAACTATTACTTTAAGTTAGAAAAGAATGTAAAATTGAAACATTTGTACTATTATTCTAAGACTGTTGGAACCCACTACATTTTTGCCAAATCAGAGAGTGGAGTAATGTGTGCTCACCATCCACTGAGCCCACAATCACAGCACCATCCTCGTACACGATACAGATCTTTAGCCCATCAGCGTTCCAGCTCATGCTTCTCACCACAGACTTATTCCTGTTATTAATCATCTCTTCATACCATGAACCTGTTAGACAAACAAAGTCAAAAGAAAACGTACAATCAAAAAAAGTCACACATTAATCTGGTTGGAGTTAAAAAAATCATTAAATATTATATTATTTTCCAGACGGTTTGTTATGGGACCATGTACCTTTGTAAAGCATCCAAACAATGATGAGCCCATTCTGGTCACTGGTGGTCAGTTTCTGGTATTGTTCATTCCATGTCACAACCTGTACCGCACCTGAACAGCCAATCAAAGCTCAGAGAGTGACCAACACACATGATACACATAGAGACCTACAGTATACACAGAAAGCACAGATACAGGGCTGATGTCATACATTTGTTCTTTCTTACCACTGTGGCCCTCCAGCGTCTGATTCATGGACAGATTGCTGGGAGCAGCCAGACCTTTCAGTTTAGCATCATCTAAGAACAACACCAACAAACAGTAATCAATAAGTGGCTGATTGGTGGATTTAATTCAAACATCCCATGTGTAATTAAAGAAGAATTTAAATTATTCCATTCGAAAATGTACATTGTTCTACTTTTTGTTCTATATAGAAATGCAGGTAGTTTCAGTTTCTGATTCTATTGTCCTTTTAAAACATAATGGCATGTGCTGATGTGACAAGCTGTGCCTATTGCGCACCATTCATCACAAGCTGTCACAACTAATTTTTTATATCACTGAGAGTTTACAAAATTGCCTTGTAATTTCTTAAATAAACATTAGATTATAGCCACATTCAAATCCAGACTGTAAACACATCTGTTTAGCTATGCATTTACTGACTGAGCACTTTGCTGCACTTACTAATTTGCAATGTATCATTTTATTTCTGTATTCTTTTCCTTTTTTATTTAATTTAATATATATATATATATATATATATATATATATATATATATATATATATATATATTTTTTTTTTTTTTTTTTTTTTTTACTTTTTATTCTTATTTCTTGTTCTTAATTAGTTATCAAATTGATTTTAATGTATCTTGTATTTGCTTTATCATTTTATGTAAAGCACTTTGAATTACCATTGTGTATGAAGTGTGCTATATAAATACATTTGCCTTGCCTGTATCTCAAGATAACCTGTGGCAATTATTCTGTAAAATGACTAGAGGTAAAAGTCATGCATCTCTGCGTCCCTGTATTTGGATGTGTGTTTGTGTGTTTATTTTACCACCTGTGTAAGTCTCAAGTTTGAGCACTTTCAAAAGGCCATCCTCTCCTCCACAAGCGATGAACCCCTGATCTTTGTTCCAGGACATGCATTTTAAAACTGTATTGTTTGGAATGGCAATCTAAGTACACAAATACAATGCCATCAGCATATACAGTACTGTGCAAAAGTTTTAGGCACTTGTGAAAAATGTTGCATAGTGAGGATGTCTTCAAAAACAATGACATAAGTAGTTTTCATTTATCACTTAATGTCATACACTCCAGTAAACATAAAAAAGCTAAATCAATATTTGATGTGACCACCTTTGCCTTTAAAACAGCACCAATTCTCCTAGGTACACCAGGACACAGTTTTTCTTGGTTGTTGGCAGATAGGATGTTCCAAGCTTCTTGGAGAATTTACCACAGTTCTTCTATCTATTTAGGATGTCTCAATTTGGGGGGTGTTTGTGGGGACCATGACATCTCTTGCAGGGCTCCCTGTACTTCTATTCTAATCTTTTCTATTTGCAAAAGTAATGTTTGGGAGTCTAACATTTATATTTACTACTAACACACTAAAGCTGAAGATATAAATAACCATCTTAAGACAAATGTTTTTGTGAAAACAGTACTGTATATTTGCAGAAACAGCTATCTTTATCAACAAATAAATCATTTTAAGAAAAGTAACTATAAAATGCTAAAGACTAAACTACCATTTAGACCGCAACAGCATTCAGTCCGCACAGAGACAATAGTAACATATATAAAATGATCGTGCAGTATGTAAAACTTACCTTCTTACTGAGATAAATAAACATATTTGCTTTAGCTTAGTTTACTAGCTTGTCCCCGAGTTTTTGTAACGATTTTCCTTGTCTTTTGGATTCTAATGTTTTCTTAAAGTCCCAAAGACTTTGTGTGATTAGTGTATTGTCTTCATTTAAAGTAACGGTACACGAAAGCGATTATTTAAGACATTTGATTAAGCGATATATTTATTTTCCATGCATTTACGCTACTCCTGTAAGACTTGGTTTCTAGGTAACCATAAACCGGAAATGGCGTAAAATTACGCGGTCATGGTATTTGTAGTTCTGTAATTTTGTAGTAACGCTCCACTCATGACATGATGGCACAAACGTTAAGTTTGTTAAATGACTCGCTTGTTTTAACATTATTTTGAATGCTGGGTAAATGGATTATACAATTAATGTTGAAAATTAATAATTATGTCTTTACACTATATTCTAAAAAAAAAACAAAAAAAAACAAACAAATTCATTATGGTGCTATGTAGAATCAGTACAGAACTTTTCAGGGTCTAAATATGAAGTGAGTGATATAGAATCTGTTAAGGTTTTACATAGAATAATATCTTCTAAGAGTGCATTGCAGTAGTAGCCATATAAGCAAATACTGTATCTAACTAACCATGAAATGTAAACCTTAAATGAGACATCAAACAAAAAATAATTTCCAAGAATAATTTTATTTGTTCATATATATTTGTACAGGTATTAAAAATAAAGAATAACAAAAAAAATGATGTGCATATACAGTATTTTACATAATACATTCTGTATAAAATGAGCATTGTCAAGGTTGCATGTATTTGTCTCCTATTTTATTCCAACATAAAAGGATATTTGCTCAGCAGAACATTTAACACTTTTACACTGCTTTCACAGTCTTCACTCTTCAAATTCATACCTACGGTCACACTAACCCTGAAAGGCAATAGTTTTTAATGAGAGTGCAAGTGCCAACAAAGTCAACTACATATACTTGTTGATAGATCAGAAATAGTACATAATAAAATGTAATAAAATTGCAAGCACAATATAGTAAAAATAAGATGTAGTCAATAGATTAAAAATTAACAGAAAGGCAAGTGTCACAAGGCCGCAAATGACAAATGATCTGGATACATTGCAGGCAGCTTAAGTGAGATTAAAGACAGTTTCTTTATATGTATATATACACTGTGTCTGTCTGTCTGTGTGTGTGTGTGTGTGTGTGTGTGTGTGTGTGTGTGTGTATTAAGTAGACTGTTATGAGTCTCATCCTCCACTTTAGACCCGGCGGAGATCAAACTGCTGCACTCTGTTTGTGATGTCATCTAGTATGAACAGTTAAGGAGAAAAACACACCACACATCATCACTATCAGGGTCTTTATAGAACCAGTGGTTGGTCAGAAACAAAAGAGCAATTCATATTAATATTACTTAATTGTATTAATATACTATTAATAGACATCATCTGTCAAGATACAGTATGTTGAAAAGCTAGCCATCATTAATACTTTGGATTACAAAAGGCACTTTAAGGAGTTCATCGGACTGACAGAGTGGTTAAATTAGAGTACTTGTTTAACTGAAAGGATATGTCTGCTGTTGAGCTCCTGAATGCTGTTGTGAACCCTCTTCTGAAATGCGATCTGAGCCTCACACATGCAGGCATTCTCAGACAGATTTCCTCTTGCCTCTTCTGAAAGATAAACAGAGATTAAGAGGTTTTACTTTTTACTTAATGCTGAAGATCTTTCTCCAGGTTCTAAACTTGTTTAATTGCCAATCGCTTCATCAGGGTGAATATTATTATTGTACAGTTTGTCACAAATGACAATTTTAAAAACATTAAACATTTTAAAAAGGTATTCCAGAGCACACATCATTTCACTTCAAATAATTTCATTATTCAGATAAAATATCTAATTCCAATTACTTATTTAAATGTCTATTTAGCTTAAGGCAAAAAAAATTTCTTTGCACAAAGGATTGTGGATGCATTTCTAAAGTATCTTTTAGAATGCATCAAATAACAGGCTATTGTTTATGATATGCATCAAATACTGAATGTCTAAGATGCATATTTTTACAACTAAAACAAACCATTGGCCTGCTTAGAGCATGTTTTCTCATCAGAGTTGAGGACATATCCTTCCCTGCACTTGCAGTAATAAGAACCATTGTTGTTGACACAAATATGTTCGCAGTTGTGCCCAGTCGCACAAACGTCGAAACCTGCAAAATCAGCTGAATCAGCAAAAATAATTTCACTACTAATGGCCTTAATCATCAAAATCACAACATTTGATTAAGGTAGTATTTCAATGTTTGGAATTACTTCTGACTGTCTGAGTGTTATAAAATTAATTGAACAATTAATGGGATAGTTCACCCAAAAATTTAAATTATCTCATCATTTACTCACCCTCATGCCATTCCAGATGTGTATGACTTTCTTTAAGTAACTGCTCTGCAGGTCCATACAATGCAAGTGAATGGGTGCCAAAAAGATTTCGCTCCAAAAAGCACATAAAGGTATCATAAAAGTAATCTAAATGACTCCAGTGATTTAATCCATATTTTCAGAAGTGATATGATTGGTGTGGGTGAGCCAAAACCTTTCTCACCCACACCTATCATATCGCTTCTGAAGATATTGATTTAACCACTGGAGTCATATGAGTTACTTTTATGCTGACTTATGTGATTTTTTCGGAGCTTTAACATTTTGGCACCCATTCACTTGCATTGTATGGACCAAAAAAGCTGAGAAATTCTTCTAAAAGTCCTCATTTGTGTTCAACAGACGCACAAAAGTCTTACACATCTGGGATGGCATAAGGTTGAGTAAATGATGAAAGAATTTTCATTTTTGGGTGAACTATCCCTAAGTTTAGTTTGCTTTAGATTCAGTAAAATGAGCTGCATTAAGTGATTCAGTTGACTCTAGAACTGAACTGTTGATTCCCAACCAGAGAGATTCTCTATTCTCTTACCACAGAGTGTCTCCCTGAACTTGGATGTGAGTTTTTCAATCACACCGTAAGTCTCCACATAGAACACATGCTCATCCAAAGGCTGGCTAGCCATCAGTTTAAGAGACCGCATGTCTGCTCTGTCCACTCCAATGGCGTATATTTCGATCCCAGATGCCCTTGCTGCTGCGGCCACCTCTTCAACTTTATCCTGCGGTCTTCCATCGGTCACAATGATGGCCACCTTAGAGATGTTCTTTTTTTGTGGCCGGGCCCCAGCATCCTCTGTAAAAACCTGCTCCATGGCGGTCTTGATGGCCAGGCCAGTCATGGTTCCTGTTGAGAGCGGATCAATACAGGAGATAGCCTGCTTGACCTCAGCTTTGCTGATGTACCTTTTCAGGAGGAATTCTATGTTGACGGTGCTGGCGTAGTTGACCAGGGCAACCCGTGTGGCATCTGATCCGATCTCCAGAGAGTTGACCATTTCAGAGAGGAAGATTTTGACCTTCTCAAACTCCGCAGGACGTACACTACGAGAACTGTCAATGATGAAGACCAAGTCCAGTGGGCGGCTCTTGCAAAGCTCTGCAGGAGCTGTGAGAAAGCGATTGGAAATGTATTTAAAATGTTTCATTTTTTGCTATTTTCTCATGGTCATTTCTCAATATATTAAATAAGTGACACATTACTATTACAAATGATTATATAAAGTGCAAAGTGTGATGCTGAAAGAGATTAACATGTAAAAGTGTGCCTGTTTATGACAAAGAGAAGCTCCTTAGTTAGCAATACAGCACTGGGACTGAAAAATCGAAAGGCACTGGAGCAGTTAACCCCATCTGTGCTAAACAAAGTGAATGCTGCATTTCTGTGAATAATAAGATTTGCATTAGTAAAATGTAAAACCTCATTAATGACTGTGTATAAAAATATATACAGTGTATTGATTCCACAAGACCGCTTTTTAAACAGCTAGTTGACCCAAATTTGAAAAGTCACCATTCACTCACCCTTGTGTTGTCTCAAACCCATATGGCTCTCTTTCTTCCATGGAACACAACAGGATATGTTAGGCAGAATGGCAGCCTCAGTCACTATTCATTTTCATTGCATCTTTTTTCCATACAATGAAAGTGAATGGGGACTGAGGTTGTCAATCCCAAACATTTAGCCAAACATCTCCTTTTGTGTTCCACTGAAAAAAGAAAGTCATATAGGTTTGAAACGAAATGAGGGTAAAATAAATTGCAACATTTGGTTTACAAGAATTCCCCTGGAAAAGAGAGAGAATTGATTATACAGTAATTATTAAAGGAATATTCCAGGTCCAATACAAGTTACGCTCAACTGACAGCATTTGTGGCATAATGTTCATAACCATAAAAATATTTTTACTTGGACCTTTTTCTCTTAAAAAAAACAAAAATGGTGGGCCAATTTTTGGAGAGTTTAAAGGCAGAAATGTGAAGCTTTTAGCTTTTTAAGCACTTAAGTCAATTCTTCTATTAAAACTTGTGAATTATTTGAGCTGTAAAGTTGTTTAAACTGTAATTTTTCGGGATTACGGGGTTAAGAGTGTTAAATCATCATCATGGCAATGGAATTGGATATAACTATACAAAGAAAAGTTTAGTAAGCGATTTTATGACACTAAACTCATGTTAACGCGCATATTGTTTACGTCTTGTTGCTATACTTTTGAAACAGTGAGTATTTTAACATTTATGGATTGACTCAATTCACTTCCATTGTAAGAGCCTCACTATAACCCAGATTTTTTTTTTTTTTTTTTTTTTAAAGAAAAGGAGGAACAAGTCAATATACATTTTTGTGCTAATCAACATTATGCCACAAATGCTGTTGATTCAGCCTTAACTTGTTCTGAACCTGGAATATTCCTTTAAGAGGGACTGAAAAGTACCAGACTGGCCTTCTGCCCCCTGTGGAGTGGGATGGGTCTACCTGGGTCAGTGGGAGGTTCGGCAGGGGCAGTTGTGCCATGGGGGGTACTGACCGGCTGTGGAGTGGTAGTAGTCTGTAATGGAGGTGTTGTAGTCTGTGTTGGAGGTAGTGGGGGTAGAGTGGCTACCGTGGTGAGTGGCATGGGCACTGTTGGGGCAGGTGACACCACTGGCATTCTGGGTGGTGTGGGCACAACAGGTTGGATGGGTAAGAACGGTCGGACAGATAATACAGGATGGTGGTAGTTAAAAGGAGACAGAGGCCCCTTCAAGTGTGGCTGCTGCTGATGATGAGGGTGGTGATGATGATGATGATGATGATAGCCATAAAACCTGTGATTAAAGCCATGAGCTTTGTTTGTTTAAAGAGAGAGAGAGAGAGAGAGAGAGAGAGAGAGAGAGAGAGAGAGAGAGAGAGAGAGAGAGAGAGAAAGAGAGGGCAGGTAAACAAATACATAGGAACAGAAGGTGTGTGTGTGTGTGAGAGAGAGAGAGAGAGAGACCAGGAGAATATAGACAGGAACATAGAGCAGAGAAAGACACAGTTGGAGAATGAAAAGAAATAGTATAAAATAAGGAGACAAAAGCATTACAATAAGCCATTACTTTGATGGTGTTAGCCATCTTGTTAGCAAAAGCATGAGCTATCCTGACTAAAAATATTCATTTTAAAGAACTGAGTCAAAGACAAGAGGCCTGTTCATAAGTTCTCTGTGGAAAATCATGAGTTTCAGACTGTGTATTCTCAGGCATTAACATGTCAACCTAATGGAGAAACAATGTTGTACAGTGTTTTTGTATATCCAGAAGACATTTACTGTTTTGGGAATAAGTGAAACATGGAAAAGGTACACAGTTAGACATGGGAAAAGCCTCACTGCTTAAGACAAAGTGTCCCAAATCCTGCAGACTTCAACAAACCAAAATGTAATGAAGAAAATTATGTCTTTAGAGATAATAGACTTTAAGGATATATAATATATTTTTAATAAAAGAAGAAGAAAAAACAAGGAAAAACAGCTTTAATATTTCAATTATTCATATAATTTAACAGTCAGTAAAGCCACTGTTTGCAAGAATTTAGAAGTCTAAAGGTCTCTGATCCATCGTTAAGCACATTTACTAATATTAACAGGCTAATAATCCTGGCAAGTCCAACTGTGTTAGATTTTAAATAGTACTACATGATAAAAAGTTCCAACAATTGCTACCTTAATGAACTATTTCTGCCTGATCTAACCCTGAAAATGGGTTTTGTTGGTGTAACCTAATGTATTCTAGTTGATTTAGTGATGTTAAATTATATTGTTTACTTGAATAAAATCAGTTAATTTAGATGTTACAACATGAAGAACATTTTTTAGGATAAAATTGTTTTTGCAGCATAGGTTACTTTTTTTTTGTCCCTGTATAGCATTAATGTCATTTTATTTAGTTTATCTGTTTCTCAGATACCTATTTCAGAATTTCACTCATTACATTGATAAATCCTTAAATACAAATTTCTATTTAAATCTATTAGTCTAAGAGTACTTTTTTGTCCCTAAAGAGCATTAATGTCATTTTACAAAGGTATCTCTGATTCTCAAAGACCAATTTCAGAATTTCATTCATTACACTGATTTCCAATTTCCATTTAAATGAATAAGTCTTTCGGTAAAAAGTGGTAACCTTCAGTTGTTACCTTAACGAGCTATTTCTACCTGATCTAACCCTTAATTTACTTTTGTTGGTGTGAAATGCATTCAGGTTGAATTCATGATATTAAATCATATTTTTGACTTGAATAAAACCAGTTAATCTAGATGTTTACATGAAGCAAATTTTTTAGGTTAACATTTATTTCAGTGTATTTTGATTATGTATTGCTTTTATTAGCCATAGGTTTCAACAACAACAACAACAACAACATAATAATTATAATAATAATAATAATAATAATTATTATTATTATTATTATAAAACTGCTCAAATGAAAGCAATATAATGAATTCTGTCAATACCTCCAAAGTTGGAGTTGCCCTGTCCAGGTATACTGGGGGTGAAATGCGATCTCTGCCGGTGAACAGGAAACCTGTCCGCGTACAGCTGATTCTGGTAATTGTTCCGTGTGTAAGGGCCATAAGTGCCGTGCGCCTCCATTAAAAATGCAGAGAAGCAAAAGACAAAAGTGCTAATAAAGCATGCCATGCCGATGAAGATGGGTTATAGAAGTGTCCGTTTTTGCGTTGCGTGTATTCCGACCCACTGTGTGAGTTTTGACAGGAGAAGGCTCTCGCATGATGCTTTAAAGCCTCTGGCCCCCAAAGCAGCCACCAATCCAGACAAACAAGTGGGTTTTACTGGGCGGGCGTTTGGTCTTGTATAAATCTCAGGCAAAGTGCAGAACGCCACTAAAAGATGCACTGAAAAAAGCGGTAACCTTTCACTAACATTTTTTTAGTCAGATGAAATATATATATATATATATATATATATATATATATATATATATATATATATATATATATATATATATATATATATATATAAAAAAATTTTAACCACATAAAGAACATTTTAGGTGACAACGTTTGCTCTGAAGTTCACCTGAAGCCCGACAAAGCATTGGTGATTATACATCCCGAATGTAGAGGGCGCTATAATACTTACACTACATCAGCACTTGACACTTGATTTGGTTTTACTGGGCGCGTTGGTCAGTTCGAGAATAGAGAGAGATCTTTGACTCCATAAAGGTATAAATTCGTCTTTTGTATCTAGTTATAAATATTTGTTAAATACAAATGTTGCCTGTAATTTGTTGGTGGTAAGGTTTTATCATGAATGAGTGTCGTGGGCAATGCTTTGGAGGTTAGAAACAGTACGAGTTGCTGTTTGTTAAGTTCTGGTGTGTCATGAGAACGAGTCGGTCTTTACTAATTCTGTCATCTCATTCCTTACATGTACATGTTTTCAAGTGAATAGTAAAGGCATCGTATGGTTGGAACCAAAGGAAGTTATTTATACATTAAATGTCTCCTCCTCAAAGAACTGTCAACTGCAGATCTTATATGCGTCTATATCTTTACCTAAATATAGACCGATATCTATATCTGTAAGGAAGAAGAAATATTCAGATTCATTTAAAAATGACGTTTTTCGAGTTTCCGTGAAAGCTTTGCTTAATTCACTTTATGCTGTAAAGGAATCGTTCACCCAAAAATGAAAATTATCTCATTATTTACACACCCTCATGCCGTCTCAGATGTATGACTTTCTTTATTCTGCAAACATAAATTATGATTTGTAGAAGTATATCTCTGCTCTGTAGGTTCATAGAATACAATAGAATGGTGGCCAGAAATTTGAAACTCCAAAAAGCAGATAAAGGCAGCATAAAAGTAATCCATACAACTCCAGTGGTTAAATCCATATCTTCAGAAGTGGTACTTTAGGTGTAGAGGAGAAAAAGACTAATATTGAAGTCCTTTTTTTACTATAAATCTCAACCTTTGACCAGCCCCAACCAGTAGGTGGCGATATGCACGAATAATGTGAATCGCCAAAAAAGAAGAATGCGGAAGTGAAAGTAGAGATTGAGTAAAAAAAAAAAATGCCTTAAATATTGATCTGTTTTTTACCCACACCTATCAAATCGCTTCTGAAGACATGGATTTAACCACTTGAGTCATATGGATTACTTTTATGTGCATTTTGGAACTTCAAAGTTCTGACCACTTGCATTATGAGGGCCTACAGAGCGGAGATATTCTTCTAAAAGTCTTTGTTGGTGTTCTGTAGAAGAAAAAAATGTCATACATATCTGCGATGGCATGAGAGAGAGTTAAATCATGACAGAATTTTCATTTTGGGGTGAACTATCCCTTTAAGGTCTAAATTATAGCAAATAGAATGTCTTTGTGCAATATGTTCCCATCAAACTAGTTTTACTTACTAAAAACCTTGTTTAGACTGTAACCTTATTAAAATATATTTGCAGCATCACTTAGTGTTGTGTAAACAGAATGTTCATGTGGATATACATAAACACAATATTCTCTTATCTTTTTCCACTGTGTGTGTGTCAGTGTTACAGCATGCAGAGTCTGTCAGTGCAGGCTCTGGCCCTGAGGCAGCTGGGCAGACTGAACTCCCTGCAGCTGCTCACGCCTTGCCACGGCTCAAGCCTCAGCATGTGGTGCCCGCGGACGTTACACGCTCGTCAGTTGTGGGGTTCAGCCACTCCCTAGACACACCGGGCAACCATGTGGCCACAATCGTGGGACGCTCGGCCGAGCTAGCCACTCCACCAGACCCAACTCAAGAGCACGAGGAAGGGAGGCATAAAGCAGTTCAGCAGGAGGAGGGGGAGAATGTACATGCAGAGGCTAGTGATTATGAGGACGAGCTTCAAGCTGACCTAGGCCTACCCAAAGACTACAAAGACCATGAAAGAACTGTGCAGTCTCTACGCTTTGATCTGGTTTTGAAGGCTGGATTGGACATTGCCTGACAGTAAGTCAGGGAAACTATTCATCATGTTCACACCAGTGAGTTACAAAGGGGTGTTTTGAGCTCCAGTTGGAGGTTGAGATGTTTTGGCAATTGGCAGTTACTAAGAAACCCCATATATATCTTTTACAGTGGTGTGGAGGATGCTATCTATAGCCTCAAATTGAGACTGAATGGTCAAAGTCTCTCTACGAAGAGTAAAATGGTATGTCAGCGCCCTCTAGTGGCTGTTTAAGAAAGAACTAAGTTCAGAAATATCTATTCGATTTCAGTATCTTCTATTTATCTATCTCCAGCCCAGATTTTGCAATCATACAACAAAGAAACTCATCCTGGTTGTGCTAGTTTTGCCATGACTGTCTTAGTTTGTCTAATCTGATTAGTGATCAGTGCAAGTAAAAAATTTGCCCACGACTTAAACTTTTGATTTTGAATTACAGCAATGACTTTGTGTGAGGATAATGAACCCTGGGGAGCTTTTACCCAACTTTTATTCCTTTTATGAATAAACTCAAAATAGATCTGAAATGGAATCTTACTATAATAGCCACAGTGCTGTGTTTCCTCCTACAGGTTAAAGTGGGTGACACACTGGATCTGATCATAAGTGAGGATAAGGAAATGGACACAGTATTATTGAAGAGAGTGACCTTAAAAAAGGTGGTTGGAGATACGGAAAAGCTAAGAGTCATTCTAAGATACTGGAAAAACCTACAACTTTCCAGAAAGGATGTGTTCAAGCAGTGAAGACCAATTCTGTGCTGTGTTTTGAAAGATAAAAGTGGTATTTCCGATTCCACTCTCTAGCTGTTTGTTTCTGAAACTGCAGACTGATTATTTAATGAAGTTTTGTCTCTGCCCAAGAAAAAAAAGTGTTGTTCTTACAATGATGCACATGATAGTAGTTCTGATGACTCTTTCACACTACTTGAAGATATCTGAATAATCTTCGGTTTTAGATCACAACTGGAACACAAACACATCCTATTGTTAGAGGTGTTTGTGGTTATATGCATTGTTTTATTTTTTTATCTAGTAAAAATGCAGATGTTGTGGTAGACTGATAATGGATAAGTAAGGGCTACGATGTTCTGTGGTGAGACAGATAGTGTTTGGGATATCAAATGTAAGATAAAAGCTCTACAGAGGATGAAGCCTTTGAGGGAGAGGTCAAACCCGGTTAGAGAGTTCAAAATTTTAAAGGAATCGCTTTTCACTTTATAAAAATCTTAAATCTTTCAAACTGGAAACAACGGCCAATGTAATTTAAACAGTGTTGACAAAAGGAGGCTGATGTCCTCTTTATAGACAATATTTAAGACTGTATTTGGACAATATCAGCAATTAAATGTATCTGCCTTTCTTGAGGTTTTCCCATGGTTTTCTCTGACAAAGCACACAGGTGAAAATCTAATTTCCATATAAAATTCCTCCTGATGAAGCAAAATATCAATAAAGCTCAACATGACACCCATTTCTGCTAGGAAGTGTGTTTTTATTTAAAAATATATAACACATAACCTGTTGCTATCATTTAGTACAGATGAAAAAGATTGACTTCCTGTAAGGCAGGACATACATCAGTAAGTTCATAATTATAAAAAGCCAGTGCTGCAACATTGCTACAACTAAAAACAAAAATATATAGCGATCTTCAACCCCCACCCCAAACTAAAGTGACCTATATTGTTTTAAAAGATCTTAAATGGATAGTTCACCATAAAATGAAAATTCTCTCATCATTTACTCACCCTCATGCCATCCCAGATGTGTATGACTTTTTCTTCAGCAGAACACAAACAAAGATTTTTAAAAGAATATCTAGCTCTTGTCGGTCCATACAGGTGATCAGACCTTTGTAGCTCCAAAAATCACATAATAGAAACATAGAAGAAATCCATAAGACTCCAGTGGTTAAATCCATTTTTTTTTTACTCCAAATCGCCACTTTCACTTTTACATCTGAAAGTCACATGAGGTGCCTGTTTAGTATCACTTTCTCATCTGTTAAAGTGGAGATTTAGAGTAAAAAAAAAAGAACTTAAATATTGTTCTGTTTCTCACCCACAACTATCATATCACTTCTGAAGATATGGATTTAAACACTGGAGTCAAATGGATTACAAAGCTACAAAGGTCTGATCACCATTCACTTGCTTTGTATGGACCTACAGAGAAATTTTTCTAAAAATCTTCGTTTGTGCTCTGCTCTGGGATGGCATGAGGGTGAGTAAATGATGAGAGAATTTTCATTTTGTGGTAAACTATCCCTTTAATGTTTACATTTAAGTTGATTAAGGCTACTGTAGCTTATCTATTAGATATTATAATTACATCAATAATTATTTGGCATATAAATATTATTACTAATATATCATTGTCAGATGATGGTGGCCTCAATCACAAACTTTTCTGTCACCTACATGCCCATCTTGTTTCAGGCCAAAAGATTCAAACTGGACCTAAAACAAGGACAAGATTAATTAATATGCTTCAGCTTATGGACTTGTGCAAATAACAACTATATTGTGTAAAATACAGGAAAGCATGACCGCACTTTGCAGGAACATTGTTAGGAATAAGTCACAGTGTTGTTCGATCTCTTTGCCTTCTTGAGAATGTCACATTTCTTGCGATTAGGGCGCCTGCAGCGCTCGTCAATGCTTGGCACGCATTCGTAGTGCCACACCTCCTCCATTTTGTCTACAGGGTAAACAGCCTCCACATAATGGCGAATAAGTCGGAGACGCACAGGGTCCAGCTGTTTCTTGTTGCAGGCCCCCGAGTGGTTGTACTGCAGCCGTAAATTTTCCTGCGTGAAAAGCTCCGGGAAGAGACGAACGAGAAGGCGGGCGGCAAAATTCCCAACAGACAGACTCTGCTGGACAATCTCCCTCACTTCAGCATCCGTGAGCAGGTAGTCGGAAGGCACTGGGAAATCTGGGTTCGATACTGAGAGGTCCTCAAGAGGAATCTTGCAGAAGTCTTTACTGCTTTTCTCCAGGGGTAAAGGTAGGACTTCAAAATCCTCTTTCAAACGATCTGAGGTGAGAACATTGATTTGGCCAGCAGTTAGCGAGTCTTTCGGGTCAGGCTCTTGTTCAGGTGAATAGGACTTCCGTTGTTGCTGATATGAGCGGCGTTGATCAGTATCCCGTCGCCTACAGCGCTCATCCAATTTGCCAACAAACTCAAGGGTCCAGATACGGTCATTCCTAGCCCGTGGGTACAACAGCTGGACGTAATATCGGATGAGATTGACCCTTACGGGATCCAGCTGTTTCTTCCCCAGAGAGCCGCTGCAGTTGTAGTGTTTTCGTGCATTCTCATAAGTGAAGAGCTCAGGGAACATGAGAACCAGGAGACGGGAGGCAAAATTCCCGATGGATAAACTGCATTCGTAGTTGTTCCTTAGCTGTTCCTTTGTGAGTAAATACTCCAGTGGAACATCGAAGTCTGGAGGAGGAATCTCCAGGTTGTCGAAATCCACAGGCTCCAACCATGATTTCTTAGACCTGCAATTTGTCTTCTCGTAATCACAGAGGTCAGTGATCTTAACAATGGAGATGTTGTCATCTTGGTTACTGTCACAACCACTGCCATTGGCTGAAGCATTCTCCAATGCTTCCTCCATGCGCTGTATGCACAACTGCAGCCAGTTGTCCTCTGGGACGTCAGGGAAATTGGCCTCCATGTATTTTCGTATAATCTCTAGTCTGTCTGAGTCAATGATCAACTCTCCAATGCTGTTGTGGCCCTCTGGCAACTTACCCTCCTCAAACACCTCTGGAAAGAGTCTGTTCAACAGGAAAATTACGAGGTCTTCGGGGGAGGTTAAGTCTACAGAGTCATCAGCAGACTCCTGGTGGTCAAACACTATGTCTGAGTTGACATTGTTAGGATGAATTTTGTTGTTCTCTGCAGAGTTCAGGGAAAGATTTTCATCCTGCACATCTTCATTGATGAAATGAGAACGGTGATTCTGTTCCATGTCAAACCCGATAACCTGTTTACTACACACCTGACCACTCTCCATGTCTTTCTGAGCCCAGAAACGATTAAAGAAATCATTGATCTGCAGCAGGCACTCTGTCTGCCAGATGTTTTCATTTTTCACCAGTGGATAGCAGACTTCCACATAGTTTCGTAGTAGCTGAAGGTGCAATGAGTCTAATGTGCGTTCCATTGCCAGGCCGCACGAGCTGCAGCCGTGTGTGCATTCCTTTGCTGTGAAAAGTTCTGGGAACAGCTGAACGAGCAGCCTGCAGCCCAGCTCGCCTGCAGTGGACGTTTGCTCCATCAACTGGGTCAGCTCATCACTGGTCAGCTGGTATTCAGGAGGTGGCTGGAATTCCATATTCATCTCAGAGGGCTTCATCTGCTTTTTGATGCGTGTCACTTCCAGCGAGAGCAAATCCACCTTACTATGCAGCTGAGCCATACTGGAATTCAGCGTGTTGAGGAGGAAGAACATCTTCTCAATGAGCGGGTAGAGGTGAGAATCCAAGGCAGCAGGAGACCCTGTGACCCCCACACCAGGGGGCGCCTTAAACATGTGATGCTTTCCAGAACTGCCCAGTGTTTGGAAGTGTATACCATTATGGCTTGCTCTGGCTCCATTGTGAACTCCATGCTGGTCCAGATTTGATGCGGCTTTACGCTCAGAAATGCGATGTGTGATGCTGTAGAGTGGTTTCCTGTATGAGGAGATAGGAATCTGCTCCTGTGGAGATAATCTGTGACTGTGAGAGTAGGACCTGCTTCCATCATCTGAACTGCTATCTAGGAGATGTTCTCCAGTCTAGACAGAAAGCATTACAGAAAATAGGTTATTTGAATGGTTTGTATGAATATAAAGGACTTTAAACCAGACTTTAGGATTATTTAAGAAGGGAAAAAAATAGAATTAGCTTGTTGTTTAAAGGAATAACTATCAAAACAATATGCATATGTCATCCATATACAGTAAATATGCCTAAAATGCATATGTGGGTCAAAAATTACACACCCATCTACTTTTTGACTATAATTTTTATATGAAGTAGTCTTTTCATCTGATATTCCAGGTGTTCCTCAGTTAAGTTGTCTTTGACCACGTAAACTGACTTTTTTAGCATTTAGTTGAATATTATTTAAATTATGAGAGAATTTGCATCATTACCCCTAGAATGCATATATGGGTCCTATATGTCCCATATGTATTTCCTATGGTAGTATTCAATGCATTTAACACTGGTATTGTACTTGTAACATACTGATTGTTTAAGGTTTCCATCTGTTATGTAATTACATTATATGGTAAATACCATATTCATATTTATGTGCATAGTATGCAAGTATAGTAAGTTTTCATTCAGCCGATGCTTTTATCCATAGTGCATCACATTATACAGGGACAGTACCTGAGGTTAGATGCCTAGTTCACAGTATGCCAAGTAACATCTGGCTGTAACTGTAGAGGAACTGAAGTTCGTCTGTGATGTCACAGATGTACCATTCTTTACACACAGAAACTTAATCTCACCTGTGCTGTCACCTTGACTCTCTTCCTGCAATTGGAACGTTCCACCTCTGTTGTAAGACCATCAGGACCTGTGTATGTGGCTGATCGTTTCGTAATGCGCTGAAAGAAGCTCTCCATCTTTCCCTCTGTGTTTTCAATAACATTTGCATCTTTCTCAACTTTAACTTCTGGAGAAAAGTTCAAAAGGGATTTGTAACTATTCAAGAAACATACATTATATCAATCACTTTTGCACAACTACATTTTTGAAATTATGCTTAGCAATAATACAGCAATAATAATGTCTTTGATGCAGAAGTAATTCAGTTGTTGTCATTGGTTAATTGAACTCAGACTGTGTTTGTTAGGGTGTTACACACGTTATTGAACAGTGACAACTGAGATGTGTAATGAAAGGTCTTAAGGGACAAAGAAAAGTGAGAATGATCTGAGCATGAATTAATATTCACATACTTTGATCAGGTGCTTGTCCGTCTGCATTCACCACGCACACAGAGGAGCTCATGTCCTGGGAGAAAAACATAAGATCCATGACTCACTTGATGTTAAGTGACAGTCACAAATCTGATCTGCAGCCAGTTAAATTGCAAACTGATCACATTTATTTCCCTGTCCTAATTTTTTTTTTTTTTTGTTTTGTTTGTTTTTTTGCATATGGTAACAGCTGTCCAGGGATTTTAAGCTCAGGAATGAACTGACTGACATATTGCCAAAATCTCACTATACGACAATATATTTTAAAAAGAGGAAGCCTTTGGCCTGTTGGATGACAGTTATGTCAACAATACAAACGACTGGTCACTAGTGTCATTGAAAGCGTGGAGAAATCGTAAGGGAATAATGATGCGTGGAAAAGTTTAAATTTCCTCCATGGTGGAGCTGTGGGGGGGATTTTGTTTTTTTCCTATTTGTTTGTTCATGTCTTGCACCGTTAAGTCTCGCCAGAACACCGGAGAGGCGCTACATCACCGTACCGACCCCCGTCCACCGGCTCCACTTCCTCATTCTTCCACTGGCAACCCCACGGATCGGTACAATCAGGGAAACAGACGGACGATCGGTTCCCTGCTGCGCTCCTTCTGTGTCCCTAATGTGGATTGCGTATGCCTTAAGGAAACAATATACTATTTACTGTATGTGTTCTTTTGCAATAACGCAATGTCCTGCCCTCCTCTCTCGTGTTTTCCCCTCCCTCCTCCGTGCTCAACTCTCTCCCTCTTGCGTGACGCGGCAAGAAAAACATCCACCGATGAGTTTTCGCTCCGTCTCGTGTAACGCGGTACGCAAAAACTACCTGCACGGCATCAGTAAACTCACCTTTGCGACGTGCAGCCGTGTGCAGTATGTTAGGAGGCATCAGCCATGGCCGCGTCTTTAAATCTAGTAGATTTGTCCACGGGTAACTGTTGTCCGTGTTTCTCTCCGCTGCTTTTTTCCCGTAGTCAGTGCCCTCTCGCGTGACGTGACTGTACTGTGTCATTTCCGCACAGCTGTGGGTTTGCTGTGGGCTCCTGCCAGCCCACCCCGCGTGAATCCATGCGCTGCTGCGCCGTGTCCGTGAGAAACGCACCGAGTGCGCGCTGTGGCGTGGGACTTCGTGTGACACTTGGAGAGGTCACGCGAGTTGTGAGGCTGAATTCCACGAGTGTAAAATCATCCGCGAAATAGACGCCCATGATCGCACAAACTTAAATCTCAATATATAGCTGATTTGGATAAAACCTTAATAATGAAACTTTAATGATAATATATATTTTGCACTGTGAATACATTATTTGGCTGTAATAATATATATATATATTTAACAATGTCACGCTAAAGGACTTGTAGTGCAATCTATTATTTTATTACCTCCTTTCTTGAGGTACAATTAAATAGATAACGTTCACTAAATTCAGAGACTTGCTGGTTTAACACCAAGAATACCAAACAATAGGCTACCACGAAATGTTTGGGAGTACTTTCTCGCAAATGATTTTTAAGTTCTTTGGCTATTGTAAACAAAACAATTAGGCAGCAAAATCAGTGCACGTAGGCTACTGTACATACATTTGACAATATGTTTGGGTTTTCAATGCTTTATAGGTTATCAAAATCATTACAAATTAAGTATTTTAGACGCAAGTTTTCATAGATTAAGTATTGCACCCGAACCATAAGCATGTACAAATTTTATTTAAAAAGCCAAACGTGCACTTGTCCAACAATTAAGTTCTGTGGCTGTAATGCAAGTTGCTGTTTAAGGTTCACCCAAAACTGAAAATTTTCTCATTTACTTACCCTCATGCCATCCCAGATGTGTGACTTACTTTCTTCTGCAGAATACAAAGATTTTTAGATGAATATCTCAGCTCTGTTGGTCCATTCAATGCAAGTGAATGGTGGCCAGAACTCTGAAGTTCCAAAAAGCATAAAAGTAATCCATACAACTCCAATAGTTAAATCCATGTCTTCTGAAGCAATGTGATAGGTGTGGGTGAGGAACAAATCAATTTTTAAGTCCTTTTTTAAATATAAATCTCCACTTTCACTTTCAAAATCTTCTTTCGCATTCTATGTGCATATCGCCACCTACTGGGCAGAGAGGAGAATTTATAGTAAAAAAGGACTTAAATATTGATCCGTTTCTAAAGCACACCTATCATATCGCTTCTGAAGACATGGATATAACCATTGGAGTCGTATGGGTTACTTTTATGCTGCCTTTATATGCTTTTTTCGGAGCTTCAAAGTTCTGGCCACCATTCACTTGCACTGAATGGACCTACAGAGCTGAGATATTCTTCTAAAAATCCTCATTTGTGTTCAGCAGAACAAAGTCATACACATCAGGGATGTCATGAGGTTGAGTAAATGATGAGAGAATTTTCATTTTTTGTGAAACATTCCTTTAATAATCAGACACCTCTATAGAGTTATTAGCATGTCTTGACCTCATTTCACATGTCATGTTATCTTTAAAAGGCATTCTTTACCTTTATCAGTACAATCATTTAAAGATGTCCTCCATTGTGTCTTGAGTAGGCTACTGCGCGTTTCATCTAGTGTTCTCTGTCGCTGTCTAGTGGACTTGAGGTGAACTGCAGGGTAAAGCCGCGTTGGGCTGTGAAACATGTTTCACAGCCATGTAATTAATAGATATCCATTCGAGCCTTCAGCAGCATGGCTGCTTAAAAAACAGAATTAGACTTTATATAGCATATGAAAATGTGATGGAGTGGATTCTCTATGGATGCATGCATAAAAGCAAGACTTTTACAGAATCTTCTTAGGTCCTGTGCCGGTAAAAATGACAAATATTTGTAATTTTACAGAAAGAATTACAGATTTTAATTACATAAAGAACATATATTCCTGAGGGACAAATAAAATAATGTGAACTGATTGTAATAATTACTTTACAGACAGGGATGGGAGGGTTACTTGTAAAATGTATTCCACTACAGATTACAGAATACATGATGTAAAATATAATTTGTAACGTATTCCGTTAGATTACTCAAGGTCAGTAACGTATTCTAAATACTTTGGATTACCATTAATCTTGTTAACACTGAGGAGAACACTCCTCTAATCGCTTCATTTAAAAGCATAAATGTTTTACAACTGAATATACTAAATATAAAATGAAACAAATGACAATAAAATGATAAATAATCTCTTCAGTTACCAAAATACTTTTTGAATGTAACTGTAGTCTGATTATCAACTATTTAAATTGTAACTGCAGTGGAATAGGCTACAATTTCTCATATTTTGCATTTTACGTAACGCCGTTACATTTATTCCGTTACTCCCCAACCCTGTTAAAAGACATATGTCCGGAAAACTAATCCGGTCCGAATCGGGCTTTACAATGTAGACTACCAGCCAATCGCTAAAATAAGACCCCTCTTGCTCTCGTGCACGCACGCACGCACCCTTCTGAAATTAATGTTATGTTCTCAGACACTCATCAGCTGCACCCAACGTGGCCAATGTGCCGTAACGCGCATTAGTAGGCTAATGTCTGCATTAAGTCATGGAGCCGTGGTACTTTGAGATGTGGGTGTGATGGAGCGCTGATCATTATTCAGGTAATGTGCTCTGTTTGATCCATCACGCGCTCATGCGATGATGCTGGCGCCTCTGTTGGATGGGACGCGCGCGTGCGCAGAGAACGGAGCTCGCGCTACTCGTTCAAGATTCCATTCACTGATGCGCTCATCTCATTTTTTATCTCATGAGAAGAAAAAGGCGCATCCGTCTAACAGAGGGAGGATAAATGCATACTGTATATGATCACGTTTAGGGCTTTGTCTGCCTTTACAAAATATTACGATGGTAACTGGTTTGTGTCATAATATAATATTAAAAAAAGCATCCTACACTTTTTGATGGAGATCCTGTATTAATTTAACATGAATATTAGTTTATTACTTAATTCAGTCTTAGAGGAGACTGGGCTAATTGTCACAAGGGCCATAACTCAGTAACTAAAATATTTTTGTAATAGATAGGAGGTTAATCAAGAAAACACAGTAAAACTCACATATACATAAGTGTAAGTTTCTGTAACTATAAAAGGTTGATTTAAACTGAGAAGTTGAATTGTGTTCTTAGGATTAGGGCATTTTTCATACATTTTGTGTCAGGGCAGGTCGTCACATACATTTTAAATGGTGTAATATTATAGAATTTTTACAATTATATAGGCTAATTGTATCTTTTTCTCTGGGCAATAACAGTGTAAATTAGCTGTTTTGTTGTCAGTAGAGATTTTAATGTACAGTATGCGCCTATACAGAAATGTCTTTATTTTTAAATGTATTGTTTTCAAATGTAAGTAATTTCACTGGTATAAAACGTGACAACTAGCCCCAGTCTCCCCTACTTACCACTATAAATGTCATTCTGTATCAGAAGTTTCAGAACTTTCTGAAACAAAATCTATCAAATTGGGGTTCGCAAGTTTGCCTACAGTAGAGACGTTCTGAGGGCGAATCATTATCAAAATGACATTCAGGTTTGTCATCACCTTAAGTGATGGAATGCACCTGGTTACTGCTGGTGATGAGTATTACACATCTGTCTGTAGCTGGAGAGACAGAGCACAAGACATCCATCATCCTACAGCAGATGGACTTTAAAAGTCTATTGAGTAAAGCACAGCATGGAAATGTATCTTTATCTCACAGGAAAAACTGTTTACTTATAAAGGGCTCTTTCCATTATGTTTATTTCATCATTAAAAAAGTGTCACATAAGCATTTGACTTTCAGTGCACGGAGAACAAATCTTGAGAACT
The DNA here is from genome assembly GCF_019703515.2 of Myxocyprinus asiaticus. Classification (NCBI taxonomy): domain Eukaryota; kingdom Metazoa; phylum Chordata; class Actinopteri; order Cypriniformes; family Catostomidae; genus Myxocyprinus; species Myxocyprinus asiaticus. The sequence goes on from NC_059366.1 coordinate 32,301,851, forward strand.
GATCTTGGACCAGCCTCCATCTGTCCCAAAATAACTCAAACTGACCAAAACACATAAAGGAGGAGGAGTGCTGCCTGTCTGTTTGGGATAAATAAGTGTTGTAGTAGTCAAGAGCTCGGCTGAAGTGGAGCTGGTGTCCTATATTCAATTTCTCTCTCTGTACAAGGCCAGTCACCGTGTCATCAGGAAATCAGATTGTAATGAATTGCCAAACCACAAAAATCATTTTCATGTGCAAAAACAGAGACAGGATCATGTTTCCAGGGTGATGATACAGATGGCTATAAATTCACACTGTGAGTCTGGGTAAATGTCTGTCTTATGATAGGCCACTCTCTGACCCCCATAATACACACACACACGCACACTATATTTAAACCAAGGAAAATAAAACTCAAAAGTACAAACTAGATGTTGATAAATCTGAGCCAACAGCGTCTTTATGTTGTTTCTGCCATTTATGTCTTTCGAAAGATCAATTAATGAAAATTGCCAAAGAGTTTCAAGGGATAAATCACCCCAAAAAGAAATCAATTACTCACCCTTGTGCAGTTCCAAACACATATATCTTTCTTTCAAATACCACAAAATGAGATATAGGCCGAAAGGCAGCCTTAGTCACCATTCACTTTCCATCTTTTTTCCATATAATGAAAGTGAATGGTGATTGAGGTGGTCATTCTGCTTAACATCTGTTTTTGTGTTCCACAAAAAAAAGAAAAAAGCTCTACAGGTTTGGAACCTCATGAGGCTGAGTAAATGATGGCGGAATTTTCATTTTTGGGTGAACTGTTCCTTAAATACTTTGATTGCTTCCAAAGTGACAACTATGTTGGAAACAGTTTAAAACAGGCTAACTTCCACATGATTAATTGAAATCTCTTAGATGTATAGAAGTCTTAAACCTACAATTTCCTTCAAACAAAGACTAGATGACCTTTATTCACGAAGGTCCCATTTGCATCAGATTTCCCATCCTCTTTCTCTACACATATTTTGAACATTGGATCTGTGATCAGTGACTAATCAGTGACTAATAATAAAGTCCAAATGAGCTCTGATCAGGGCAAGAGAGAGCACAAGAGTTTGGCTTTGACAGGGTGGTGGTGAGTCAGTTGAAGAGAGCTGCTTGTTCTGTCTTTCTGTTTTCACAGGTCTGCTCAAGGCCAAAATGAATTTTTCACGTATGACCAGAGGGCTGCCCCGCTCCTGCAAGAAGAATTATTGTAATATCCTGCCAACACATTTTAGGCCAGAGAGAGACAGAAAAAAATTATGTTTTAAAGACACCATGAAATCAGAATTGGAGTTTTGTGGCTTTTAGTCCATGATGTCCGTTTGCTTCGAGGTCATCTATATGTTAGTGGACTCCAAAAAGTTGACAGAAATTACTTGTACAACCAGGTCTCATGGAATCTTGTTACTATATCAACATTTTGTTGAATAATGTTTCGTGGCTCGCTGTGTGTATCGTGGCAGTTTCCTGATGAAACACTAGTGGCGCTACAAAAACAGAGACAGACCACTTATATTAAAATGAATGGGAGAAACTGGAATGCCCAAGGGATGTAGAAAAGGAAGTCCCAACTTAAAAGTAAAAGAGCCAATCACATTTGTAATACAGACATCGCCTGTTAGTCAACTCAAGAACACGCATGCGCATTAGCTGAACCAGCCTTAAAATAGCGTTTTGTTTCTTTTTTGCCGTGATCTGAGCTAAAGCAGCACACTTTATAACACCATTGTTGTCAGATTTAACTGCTGTTTTGAAATAGTTTTTTAATCATAATCTAGACCTAGACCAACCATTTTGGAGATTTCAGTCTTTAGCCATTCAAGTAGATCAGAGCATTACTTTTATGCCTCTTGTTTACATTGAAAATAGCTGTCCAGCCTGCCCAGGAGCATGCCAAAGATGGCCACAGAGTGGACTGACAACAACGATCTTTATTCCCTTTTACACAAATAACTAAAAAGGGGCAGATTATCAGTTTATAAAAATTTCTCGCCCTGTTCCTCACACAATGCTATTTTATGAAATAAAACACTTTTACTATAGTGCATGACTTATAAGTGATACATTTGAACGTTTGCATTACATAACCAACTGCGCTGTAGCTCAAATGATAGAACGCTGCGCTTGCAATGCAAAGGACTGAGGTATGAGTCCTGAAGAACACGCGAGTCGACGCTTGAGCCAAAAGTGTCACAGAAGCTCCACTAAATGAGACGGTTGCTTCAGCAATTGCATTTTTCATCTCACATTTTATGACACTATCGGTTAGATTTAGGTTTTAGGGTAGGGAGGTATGTTTTCTTATTATTTATTTAAAACCCGATAAAGTATTAACCTTAAATACTTCATCCATTTTCATCTCAAATTAGCTTTTTATGACACTATTGCTAGGTTTAAGTTTAAGATTTAATGTAGGGAGGTAGGTTTTGTTAATTTGAAACTCCATAGAGCATTAACCTTAAAAACCTCATCTGTTTGGGAGACAATTAACTCGCTTTTAGCGCCACACAGTGGACATTTCAGCTCGGAACTGCCGCAATCCATGTAATAAACCACGTAATATCATGTTGAAAAAATGTCACCATCGTCACGTAATTTTCATGACATCATGCTTACGTTTGCGAGGAAACTGATAAAAATATTGACAACATCATCTTGCAACCAGTTGCGTAACCACACTTTTCCAACAACATACTTAAAATGAGAATGTCCCCTCCCCCTAATTCCACCTACTTCTGACTTAAAACAGCGAGTAGTAAATGGTCCACAGCTGTGACGTAAACTAAAGGCTATTGGATATTATTAAAAAAGGGACAAGCCAGTATATGAATATATATTGTTTTCAATATATGAAAACTGCACTCGCCAAGCCATTTCATGGGGTCTTTAAGCCAGTCTGTAGCTAAGAACTACCGATGTTCCTGCAGTCCCTTGCTGTCTTGTTTCTGCCTATTATTCCTTTACTGTCTCTCTTTCCTCTCTGTCCTTCAAGCAATTTAAGTGTGTGCGTGTGGCCAAGTGGCTGCTGGTGGTGACCGTCACTCCCCTACGCCCTGCTTCACACCCTAGTTGTCCTCCCTGTGGTCACCCGGGAAACCGCAGGCTGCCCAGGCTGGCGCCAGCTATATCGCCAAGCTGATCAATACTGCAGCATTTCCTGCCCATTCACTCAGGTCACACACTCACCTCATTAATTATTACTGCCAACACAGCCGCTGGAGCACCCCGGGCACCCACAACACATACACACGCACACACACAGCACACACTGTCAATAGTTTTCGTACAAACATTTTGGTTAATGCCGCCCCCTATAATACCAATATGTTTTTTCTCTTGTCATGAATCAACTTAGTCATATCAATAATGTTTGTTTGTCTTTTTCAACTGCTATATAGAAATATTGACCTCTGCCAAGTACCACAGGGAATTGTCTGGCAGCTAGTCTGAAAGTTTCAGAATAAATATAGAGGGAGATAGCACAGAAAAAAAAAATTATATAAGGAGTTTTCCAAATAGATAGCATGTTTTATTTTAAAACGGTATCTCTGATTTGGTGACCAAATGCATAGCGTGTATGAGGATAGTTTACATAGTGTGTAAACTGGATTGTGCAGTCATGTGTGATGACTGACTTTTGCTTCCACTTGCAGATGTCTTGCGCACATAAAGGGATAGTTCACCCAAAAATAAAGAATCTGTCACCCTTTACTCACCCTCATGTTGTTACAAACTTGTATGTCATCTTTTTTTCCATGGAACACAAGAAGTTTTCAAAAATGTTCCCAAATATTTTGCCAAACATCTTCATTGTGTTCCATGGAACAAAGAAAATCAAATGGGTTTAAAACATGATGGTGAGTAAATGATGACAGAATTTTAATTTTTGGGTAAACTACCCCTTCAAATCTGAAGACATACAGGTGCATCTCAATAAATTAGAATGTAGTGGAAAAGTTCATTTATTTCAGTAATTCAACTCAAATTGTGAAACTCGTGTATTAAATAAATTCAATGCACACAGACTGAAGTAGTTTAAGTCTTTGGTTCTTTTAATTGTGATGATTTTAGCTCACATTTAACAAAAACCCACCAATTCACTATCTCAAAAAATTAGAATATGGTGACATGCCAATCAGCTAATCAACTCAAAACACCTGCAAAGGTTTCCTGAGTCTTCAAAATGGTCTCTCAGTTTGGTTCACTAGGCTACACAATCATGGGGAAGACTGCTGATCTGACAGTTGTCCAGAAGACAATCATTGACACCCTTCACAAGGAGGGTAAGCCACAAACATTCATTGCCAAAGAAGCTGGCTGTTCACAGAGTGCTGTATCCAAGCATGTTAACAGAAAGTTGAGTGGAAGGAAAAAGTGTGGAAGAAAAAGATGCACAACCAACCGAGAGAACCGCAGCCTTATGAGGATTGTCAAGCAAAATCGATTCAAGAATTTGGGTGAACTTCACAAGGAATGGACTGAGGCTGGGGTCAAGGCATCAAGAGCCACCACACACAGACATGTCAAGGAATTTGGCTACAGTTGTCGTATTCCTCTTGTTAAGCCACTCCTGAACCACAGACAACGTCAAAGGCATCTTACCTGGGCTAAGGAGAAGAAGAACTGGACTGTTGCCCAGTGGTCCAAAGTCCTCTTTTCAGATGAGAGCAAGTTTTGTATTTCATTTGGAAACCAAGGTCCTAGAGTCTGGAGGAAGGGTGGAGAAGCTCATAGCCCAAGTTGCTTGAAGTCCAGTGTTAAGTTTCCACAGTCTGTGATGATTTGGGGTGCAATGTCATCTGCTGGTGTAGGTCCATTGTGTTTTTTGAAAACCAAAGTCACTGCACCCGTTTACCAAGAAATTTTGGAGCACTTCATGCTTCCTTCTGCTGACCAGCTTTTTAAAGATGCTGATTTCATTTTCCAGCAGGATTTGGCACCTGCCCACACTGCCAAAAGCACCAAAAGTTGGTTAAATGACCATGGTGTTGGTGTGCTTGACTGGCCAGTAAACTCACCAGACCTGAACCCCATAGAGAATCTATGGGGTATTGTCAAGAGGAAAATGAGAAACAAGAGACCAAAAAATGCAGATGAGCTGAAGGCCACTGTCAAAGAAACCTGGGCTTCCATACCACCACAGCAGTGCCACAAACTGATCACCTCCATGCCACGCCGAATTGAGGCAGTAATTAAAGCAAAAGGAGCCCCTACCGAGTATTGAGTACATATACAGTAAATGAACATACTTTCCAGAAGGCCAACAATTCACTAAAAATGTTTTTTTTATTGGTCTTATTATGTATTCTAATTTTTTGAGATAGTGAATTGGTGGGTTTTTGTTAAATGTGAACCAAAATCATCACAATTAAAAGAACCAAAGACTTAAACTACTTCAGTCTGTGTGCACTGAATTTATTTAATACACGAGTTTCACAATTTGAGTTGAATTACTGAAATAAATGAACTTTTCCATGACATTCTAATTTATTGAGATGCACCTGTATGTCAGTTCTACATAAGTGTCATTGTTGTCATTTAAGAGCTGTATCTCCACCCTTCAAAGAGAGCAGGTCACAACCTCAAAGCTTCAAGCCAAGTCCACTTAAAACAGTGACAAAGCAGGCTCAGGCTCAGCATGAATCAACTGCTTCTTGATCAAATAGAATTGGATTTACATTTACGTCCAGTGTAATCATCTTCAGAACTTGGTGATGGCGCAGGGCAGGTTTTCCAGCGCTGACCGAGCCTCTGAGGGCAGGAAACACTTCATGGCCTCTAAGGCTTTGTTGCCGTGGTAACTGCACAGGTCTAGCGCCTGGCTAACGCCTCTTTCCATCTTTATAAGGCCCCAGAGCTGCAGAAGATGCAAGAAAGGCAGGAGGAGAAATTTTAATATCACTCGAATTTTAAAGACTGGCAGTCTCAGAGACCATTCACTTTCATTGTATTCTATAAAATGAAAGTAAATGGTGACTGAGACTGTTAGTCCCCAACATCTCTTTTTTTATTAAGAGAAAAATTCATATTGGCAGGGAACAAAATAAGGTGTGTAAATAATGACAGAATTTTTATTTTTGGGTGAACTATCCTAATATATACAGTATGCTAATATGTGTTTATATTGAATATATAAATGTACTTAACACTGTATACATTTAGCCCAGAAAAACAAAACAAAAAATTCCACACTCCCCCTTCGCTCAGCAAGTGGTCTTGTAGTCCTCCACTGTTCTGTACAAACATGTTTTGCTGCAGGCCTTTTTTACCAAATGAATTCACAGATGTGTTATGCTAAAAAAGCCTTTGGGGGCCTAGAGTTAAAAACAGCAGAAGAGACCTGCTCTCACAAAAGCCTGGTTAATACTTAACGCATCCACTTGCTTGCACGCAGAAAGTGACATCATCAAGGCTGTCGCCTCCATTTTGCACAGTTGCACACATGACAATTTTTGTAACCTTCCACACAGTGCGCACGCAGTGCTTCAGTCTCATTGGACGAATTCAAATAAAGGGTCAGGGCAGATGTGCCTGTCCTCTTGAGCCAGCTTAAATCTACTGCTAATAATATTAAATGTTCTATAATGGTGAAATTACCTGTTGCAGCTCCTCAGTTGTTATTGTTTAGAAAGACAAGTAAGCCTATTTATGTATTTACTACCATTTGTACACTTAATAAAAAAGGTCTGGCACCAAAAATCATGCCACGGTTGAAATCACTCAGATCACATTTTTTCACTATTCTGATGGTTAATGTGAACATTAACTGAAGCTCCTGACCCATATCTGTATGATTTAATGCATTGCACTGTTGCCACTTGATTGGCTGATTAGATAATTGCATTAATATGTAGGTGTATAGGTGTACCTTATAAAGTGGTCAGTGAGTGAAAATGCCTCGGCCCATTGAGGGCTGCAAGCACAGGGCGCGCTGTGGTGCCAGGCAAAATTATACACAAGGCTTACTGCGAGACAGAGAAACCAAATGAGGAGGAGACAAGGCTGTGGATAGGTATAAGATGGCATCAACTGGCTGTGTCCCTGATGTCTGGAAGCCCTGATGTTTGTATGCTGTTTCTGTGTATGTCCATATCTATGTTTGTCCAGTGTTTCATTGTCTTTGTTGTACTAAAAAGCTTTACCTAATATTGTCTGTATGCCAGACAGCGATGTGACCACGTGGCCTACCCCAATTTGTGTTTCAAACTTTTACACTGAAAAACAAACCAGCGAGTGTATACTGGAAAAGTATATGTCTCACGTTTATGTGCTGATAAGAGACATATGATGTGTGTGTGGGTGTGATATGTCTGTCTGTGCCCTGTTGAAGGAGAATCTTGTGTGATGTTGCTGTCAAACCGTCTCTCTGTCTCCTCTACAAATACTTGCCACACTATCCCCTAATATCCAGTTTCCACGGCGACCCGAGCTCCTTGTGTCCGCCTCCTCTTCCTGCCCCCCCACCCCAGTCACTGCCTCCATCTGTCTCCCCTTCTTTCTCATTCACTTTCTTCTCCTTCTGACTTTGAAAAACCAAATTTCAGAATTTACAGTTACAGCTTTCGTCGGTCACAATAACAATGTTTTTGAATTATCTTCACATGGGGACTATTCTCAGCAAATGAAATACGCAGTTAATTCAATTACACAATTGTCATATCATGTAATTTATTTTGTTAAAATGTGTAATTGATTGACAGCTCTATTTAAAACAAAACATTTTAATAAGCATGAACTAACGTGATTCAACTTGGTCTCTTATTTCCTAAATATCAATTAACTTCTCTCTATGTTTGTTTGTAAACATTTATACATGCTGGGAGCCTTGAAATAATTTCATGACTGACTCTTGGAAAAATGTTCTGTCTCATAACTGTATGAATGTTTAATCAAAAGGATTGTGGCTGGATTCATTGATAAGTGATTTGAACAGGAGGATTTATTTCTCTTGAATTCTCTTGGTTTTTACAGTGGATAAACACCTTATTCCATTGACAACATGTACGGTGCATTCAGGCACCAATAATTTGAAAATAAATAAATAAAGCATTTTAGCATAAGGCTGTATCATAACAAAATGTGAAAAAAATGAAGGGGTCTGAATACTTTCTGAATGCACTGTAAAAAGGAATAAAATTCTGAACAAACTAAAATGAGTCTGTCATTCTTTACTTTGTTTTCCCCATTCCTTTATCAAAAAATAGCAGTTGCTCACCTTTGTGTAATCAATCTGTCTAGCCATATTCTGGGCCTAAAAAGAAGAGGAAGAAAAATGTGAATCCAGAGCACACCATGCTGACACAATGAAATCTGAACCGTAACAGTGTTTTTCCATCAGTTTAAAGGCTATAATCTTATTGAATCAAACCAATTAATGATAAATCCTGTCTACTCAGTAAGAATATCAACTATACACTAGTAAAGCAGGCCGAAATGTGCAGACAGACTGGCTTAACCAGCCGTCTTCTCGCTGCACTGAGTCGGAATGAACTGTACTGCAGGTCACATAAATGATAACACATTTTCATTAATATAATGCAAATAAACAATGCAATATTATTCAAATTGAATAATGAGAATTTCCGATTAACATTTTTTATTGTTTCAACCATTAAATATATACATAGCAGAACACACATATACAGAATCGATATACAACCCCCACTATCCCCAATATCCCCCACCTGACCCCCAACACCCCCCCCAGTGGTCACACAACCACAGACACACAACAAAAATAAATAAATAAATAATAATAAAAAAAATAAAAAAATAAAACAATCACACACAAAAAACCCCTACACCTCTCTCTCCACTGTCCCTCCCCGAGAGCCCTCCAAAAAAGACAGATATCTGCCCCACTTCTTCGCAAACATGTCCAGACTCCACAGTCTTCTGGATACCCCCTCCTCAAGAGCTGCCACTCTGGCCATCTCTGAACACCACTCCTGAAAAGGGGGCGCTCCAGCCGACTTCCAACTCCTCAAAGTGATCTGTCTGGTGATCATAACACTAGATAGGACCCAGTTTTTCATGTGCTTATTCTCCAAATTAATGACTGCCCCATCTCCCAAGATACAGAGTCTGGGGCAAAATAAAATCTGAGAGGCCAAAACCTTGCACATAAAAACACTCTGAATCCTCATCCAAAATTCCTGCATCTTAACACATCCCCAAAAGACATGGGTTGTGTCTCCATCTTCTAATTGACATCGCCAGCAGGTGGGTGTGTCTTTAAGACCAAGCCTATGCAATCTAGAGGGGGTCCAATAGACTCTATGTAAAATCTTAAATTGCATGAGGCAAACCCTTGCGTATCTGGATGCAGATTTGACATTTTTTAGAATCCCAGCCCACTCTCCTTCCTCCAATACCAAATTTAGATCTTTCTCCCATAATCTCTTGAGAAGTTGAAGTTCCGTCTCCCAGACTCTGAATTAGTAGGGAGTAATACACCGATGCCTCATGACCTTTTCCAAAAGCAGTAATCACCTCTCCCAGAGTGTCTGCTGCTTTAGGAGGGTGTAAACCACTCCCAAAAACAGTACAGAGCAGGTGGCGCAGCTGTAAATACTTATAGAACTGAGATCTAGGAATCCCAAAAAGTTGAACCAAATTTTGAAAGGATCTCAACACTCCATTCTCATACAGGTCACCGAGTGTAGTAACCCCCCCTCCCAATCCACTCCCATTAAACAGTCTGGACACTTGAGTCCATACCGAGTTCAAGTGCGAGATAACGGGATGTAACTTTGCTTCTCCGAATAATTTGATAGAAAGGCTCTGCAGTGGCGAAATAGGGGCAAGAACTTCCTGTTCTATACAGAACCAGGGAGGGGCTCCCTCAGGTGGAAGCGACCAATAAGCCAAATGTCTGAGACTGAATGCATAATAATACAATAAAATCTTGGGTAGGCCTAGCCCACCTTTGTCAATCGGCCTATGTAACTTATTGAAATGTAATTTGGGACGCTTACCATTCCAAATGAAAGACTTTGCTATGCTATCAAATTGCTTGAAATAAGAAAGGGGGACATCTACAGGGAGAGACTGCAGTAAGTAATTGAATTTTGGAATACAATTCATTTTAATAACATTAACCTTCCCAAGCATAGATAAATGTAATGAAGCCCACCTATTAAGGGGTCAAAATTAACTAACTAAATCACACAAATTTGCTGGAAATAAAATACCCAAATACTTAATGCCCTGTGTGGGCCACTGGAAAGCACCTGGCTGGAAAGCCGTTTCTGGGCAGTACGCTGTCAGAGCCAAAGCTTCGGATTTAGACCAATTGACTCTATATCCTGAAAACTTAGAAAAGGAATTAATAATTCTGTGGAGGCAAGGCATAGATCTACTGGGGTCAGAGACAAATAATAAAATATCATCGGCGTAAAGCAAGAGTTTATGCGCCATACCTTCCGCCACCACCCCTGGAAAATCCTCCTCTCTTATCACAGTTGCTAATGGTTCCAGGGCAAGACAGAACAATAATGGGGAAAGAGGGCAACCCTGCCAGGTGCCCCTATCCAAAGTAAAATAATCTGAAATTAGTCCATTTGTTTGTACCGCCGCTACTGGGTGTCTATAAAGTAACTTAATCCATCCAATAAACGTACTCCCGAACCCGTATATTTCCAAAACCTTAAAAAGATAATCCCATTCTACCATATCAAATGCCTTTTCGGCGTCAAGTGAGATGGCAGTGACCGGAGATTGTTCATTCGCTACTGATCACATGATATTGATGAGACACCTAATGTTATCAGAAGAGCTATGGCCCCGAATAAACCCCATCTGATCTATATGTATAAGTGATGTCATAACTTTACTTAATCGATTAGCCAGAATTTTTGACAAAATTTTTACATCTAACTGGATCAGGGAAATTGGATGGTAACTTTTACACTCGCTTGGATCTTTGTCCTTTTTAAGAATCAGACTGATCCGGGCTTGTGTCATGGTTGGCGGAAGCTTTCCATTCTTTAATGATTCAGTATAAACTTCTAACAAAAGTGGAGCCAGTTCTGTAGCATAAGATTTGAAAAACTCAGCAGCAAAGCCGTCAGGCCCCAGAGCCTTGCCTGTAGGTAAGGCCTTAATAACCTCGCCAAGCTCCTCCAAGGTTATCTCAGAATCAAGAGAATTTTTTTGCTCAGTCGTCAGTTTAGGGAGATCTAATGGTTCCACAAAGTTTCTAATATTTTAATCAGTAGACGAAGACGTGGAACTAAAGAGATCAAGATAGAATTCTTTAAAAGCATTATTAATATCAATGGCCGAGGTAAATATTTCACCACCAGCAGATTTCACTGAGGGAATGGTAGAAAAAGACTCTCTCTGCTTTATATATCTAGCCAAAAGTTTTCATGCTTTGTCCCCCGACTCAAAGTATGACTGTCTTGCCCTGAATAACCAAAACTCAATTCTCTGAGGCCATCGGATGACAAACGGTGCTTCAGCTCTGCTTCGGCATTTTTAATATTTCCTTCCAACTCCACGAGTTCTCGTGCTTTGGATTTTTTGATGAATGAGGCATACTGTATGATCCGACCCCTAAGAACCGCCTTAAGTGCCTCCCAAGCCACGCCCACATTGGATACTGAGGACCAACTGGTCTCCATATAAACACTGATTTCAGCCTTTAGCATTTGTTGGAAATCAGGATTTTGCAAAAGGGACACATCAAGGCGCCAACTATATGATTTCTTTTTCTCCGTATGTGGCACCACCTCTAAACTCACCAGGGCATGATCTGAGACTAAGATGTTTCCAATTGAGCAATCAACAACAGATGAAATGAGGGTCTTGGATATCAAAAACAAATCTATTCTAGAATAAATTTTATGGACTGATGAAAAAAATGTATAGTCCCTACCAGATGGGTTCAAAAGTCTCAAAATATCTGTAAGACCAAGATTTTTACACATCCTGTGAAGCGTCAAAGTTGCTCTAGGGGGCTTACACACTTTTGCTTCACTGTGATCAAGGACTGAATCCATCAAAAGATTAAAGTCTCCCTCCAATATTATATCATGAGGGGTGCCAGCTGTTTGCAACATCCCTTCAAGATCTATAAAAAAAGCCCTGATCATCAGCGTTAGGTGCATAAATATTAGCCAAAATCAACCTTTGCTCTTGAATTGCAGCTAAAACAATAATGACTCTTCCTAATTTATCTTTAATCTGTTTGAGAAATTTTAACTGTAAATGTTTATTTACCAATATAATGACTACCTTGCTCTTACTTGAGCCAACACTAAAGGAAAACATGTCCACCCCATATCTTCCCACATTTTTCAGCTTCCTTCAGGGAAAGATGCATTTCTTGAAGAAACACTATATCATATTTCTTACGTTTAAGAAAAGTAATAACCTTCCTTCTTTTTATGGGGTGCCCCAACCCATTCACATTCCATGTGGAGAGAGATAGTACACTCATATTAACAACTGACATATTGATATAATAAAAAAAAATTAAAAAAAAAACTGTCAAAAACAAAAATATACAGACCACATTCCCCATTAGTGAAACAATCAAACCCCGAACTTCCCCCCGAACAAAACAAATAGAAAAAAGAAAAACGTGCGCATTAACCCTGCGCACGAGAGCGCCAACCGGTGACAATCCCTCTAAACTCAAAAGGTCCATGAACGCCCACGAGCCCCCGCGACAACTTTGCCATCGGATTGCTCAATTTTGCCTCACAAATTTGTTGAGCAAAATTACATAACAGAAAATACTTTGTAAAATAACCCCCAGCCAAAAGGAAGAATGAACACAGAACATGTAGATTAATTCACAGAATTGTTTTAAAGGTGTGATCTTCCACAAAACAAATTTCAGCTGATATAAAACCATTCAGTTTCACAGACAGACAAACAAATGTTCAGTGAGCCAGCTATTATGAGTTCAGCGGATGACGTAATCATTCCAGTGTCCCGTAAACAGCACAAGTTCCAGCCACTAAGGCGGAGCCAACACAAAAAGAAACAAAACCGACATCCCGGTTCCCCAGATGGTCAAGTCAATTCATTAGGAGGCTGCATAAAAGTATATACCATGACTTACTCAATCCGTCAACTTTATAAAAGACATCCTTTGTGTGAGCATGTAGATATTTTGCGGTCATCCGTAGTGTCCACTCTCAAACTCTCCGGGAACTTCAATGCAAATGTAATCTTTCATCAATGCAAAAACTTCTTTAAGGAAAGTGTTATTCACAAAAAAAACTCCAGCTGCTAGGCGGAGCCAACGCAAAAAGAAACAAAAATGACGCCCAGCTTTCTCAAAAGCCAGAGTAAGTACAGCGAGTCAGACCCACTCATATGAGAAACATCCAATGGTTTACTCACCCATTGATTCAATAAAAGACATTGCCTGATTGGGGCATGTAAATATTTTGCGACTGTTCTTCGTTTCTATTCTTAGTTTGGCCGGAAACGTTAGAGCAAACTAGATCTTTCGCCGACTTAAGAGCTTCTTGCATTCCTTGAACCGATTGCGTTTCTCTCTTGTCGAACTCGCAAAGTCCGGGAACAAGAAAATATTATGATTCCTCCAAGAAAGCTTCCCTTTGCTCTTCGCCTGGCGCAACACGAGATCTTTATCGGATGACCTCAGAAATTTGGCCAGAATCGATCGGGGCCTGTCTCCCTCAGCAGATCTGTGAGCTGGGACTCTGTGAACTCGCTCGATTTCCAGCTTGTGGCCTGTTATGTCGAGCAGACTCGGGAAGAGCTCGTCTAGGAATTTCACCATATCTCTGCCCTCCTCATGCTCAGGAATTCCAACAATTCTGACGTTATTCCTGCAGTTTCTATTCTCAAGATCTTCAAGCTTTTCAAGAATACGTTCCAGATCAACTTTGGTCGCGGGCGGATTAGCGGTTAATTCCCTCTCCAAAGACTCCAAATAATCTATTCGTTTCTCAGCATCCGACACTCTTGTAACTAACTCAGAAAATTTTATTTCCATCGCCGTAATCGATCGACGTATTACAGCGAGATCCTCCAAGTCAGCAAGAACCTTCGTCAACATCACCGACATGTTGGACAACTGATGCTGGATCTCCTCTCCTGCCGCGCCATCCAAATCGAGTCCCCGGTCTGTAGGTCTGTCGGGGTTTTCATCCTGAACACGTAAGTGTCTTTTAATGTCTCCAGAGCCCGATGATTTTGACTTCTTTGCCATGTTTTACCTCAAAGAGCAAATGTGTAACTGGGTGTATCACATTTCACCAAATTATAACGAGGATAATAAAAAATGTAGCAAAGTGCGCAGAGCTCGTCGTTCACATGTCTGCTTCTTGCATGGCGTCACGTGACCTCTCTCGAATGAGAATTTCTGTATACTGGTAGTATTTTATAGCCCATTTATGCTGAGTTAAATGAAAAATCAATGTATAACATATTTTTTGTACTACAATTCAGTACAAAATTACTGTAATATGGCAATTAGCTGTTGAGTATCACCCCTGAGAATAATGAGAATTACACAAAAAACCCTCTTAAGTAAAATATCCTTACTGTATGCATTATTTGAAATTTGCTTGATTGTCAGGAAAAACATGTCACAATGCAAAAAAGCACTTCTGCTAAAACTTGTGTACTATTTGAGCTGTAAAACTGTTAAAATCTTTGTTTTTACAGTCATTGGCGTCATGTCGCCATGGCAATGAAGTTGTAAAATTTAATATAACTACACAGAAAAGGTTATTAAATTATCACACTAAAATCAAGTTAGCATGCATATTGTTGAGTATTTTAACATTTATGGATTGGCCCCATTTACTTCCATTGTAAGTGCCTCACTGTAACCCAGATTAAAATAAAAAATAAAAATAAAAATTAAGAAGGGACAAGTCGAATTTTGTTTGTATTTTATTATTATTATTTTTGGTGGTAATCACCATTATGCCAAAAATTCTGTTATTTGAGCTTTAACTTGCATTGAACCTGTTATATTCCTTTAATAGTTTTAAAAGGGCTTTATTGTCTTTATGAAAAATATTGTATTTTTCTTTAGATTCTAAATTTGACCTGCACATGCTTTTGTAAGTTTCACCAGTTTAATTTTAAGAGAGACTATGAAGTATCACACCTGCTTTAACAGCCTTGATATCTCTGTACAAATGTGCGTCTACTGTCTGTATTTTTTCATGTATGTGTGTAGATGTATTAAATTATCTCTGTGTGTGGTACCTTTTGTAGCTGGTGCTGCCATCTTTCAGGTCCTATGATCTGTCTGTGGAATACTACAGGTGCTGAGTCCAAACTAAACACAGCTGGTTCTGACCCACTGTTCATAAACGGCTGCAGATCAGAGTTTACCTACAAAACACACACAGGAAAGAATAAATCAACTCCAGGAGATACATGCCAAGACTGAGACAGCAGGCATAGGTAGACTATAGGTAGACAGCTTCAGCCCACAATGCAGGTGTGTACACACCTTGTGTCCCAGAGCGAGATGTTTTCCATACTGAAAAGCCAAATTCTGAGCTTCGGGACTGTGTTTGGCCAGCTCCATTGCTGCCTTACAACTCTTGGCAAGCAAAGCACCATAGGACAGGAATGTCTGGTCTTCCCATGATACCATTGTTAGACTCTCCTCCTTCAGAATACAGAAAAAAAAAAAGAAAAAAAAATGTAATTAAAACAAGCATCAATGTTTTACAGATACTGTGATGTATGTCAAAAGGTGTCACAGAAAGAGATGACTGTAAAAGTAAAAAAAAAAAAAATCACTTTACATGAGTTTGAAAATGAGAGCACAGAATCTAATGAGATGCGTAAACGGAACATATGTTGTTGTAAATGGCATGTTGAATGTTTGCACCTCTGGTTACTTGATGATTCAGAGACCTGATCTTGAGAAGTGTATAAACCAAATGCTCATCTACAAAATAAAGAGCAAAAAACATGACTGACTCAGGAACTTTGTTTTCCAGTAACACTTTATAATAAGTTTCAACTATATTTGTTGACCGTATCATAAACTACTGTAACAATGTACAACGTTATTTTACAGCATTTATTAATCTTGGTTAATATTAAGTTATACGAATCAAATTGATCAGTTTTAATTCTTGTTAGTTCATAATGCAATAACTTACACTCTAAGCATTATCATATACAACTTTCAGTTTTAAAAATGTATTAATATATATTGAAGTAATCATAAACCAAAATTAGTAAGTGCTGAAAAAGTATTCTTCATTGTTATTTTGTGTTACCTAACGTAGTTAATGTCAACGATTACTACCTGATTGTAAAGTGTTACCTGTTTTTCGTTAATATGATTTATAACTTAGTTAATTCATAATCTGTCCTGATTTCAAACTGTTGTCTTTTACTTTAGCTTTGATAATGTTATAAGCTACATGCAATTTATATTGTAATGTTCTTATTTTAAACCTTTTTTTTTCCACACATTATCCAGCATACCTTAATTCATTCAATACTTATATTTGTTTTTAACGGTCTTCAATTTGCACATTGTTAGGAGGACAAAATAGGACAAGATGTGAAATAACATGTTGGCAATAAAATACAGAAAATTAAATTTACCATTTTTATCTGCTTAATCTATGAAAGAAATATTCAACAGATTGATCGCTTATCAAACTAGCCATTAATTGTAGGCCTATTAGGGACAAGAAAATATAAAAAAAAAAAAAAAAAAAACCCCAAAAGAATATCAGAAAACCTCTGAATGTGAATGAACCTTTAAGAATGAAGAATAGATCTTCTACTCTCACAGAAGAATGAGAGAGTAAACAAAAAATGGCAGAATGGGGGTAGAAGGGGAGGTGGGGTCGTGTAACTGGAGCAGGGAAGTTGATGCAAATGTCTGCTTGGAAATCTCTCCTCTAAAAAGGGTAAAAGAAACCTGAATCTCTCACTCTCCCTCCTCTCACATACACATGGAGCTCTTCTCTCTCTCCATCACTTTCTCTCCTTACCTCACACACAAAACTTTGACATTTATTATTCAACATGTGCAATTTGCAGATGTTTAAAGTCAGTCTGTTTGAAGATGTTTTGGCTTGTTCAGTCGTTAGTTCAGTTTTGGAAAGTCTGAATATTAAACACTGAAACTAAGGTACTCGTCACTAAGGTGCTCGTCTCAAATGAATTTATGACTGAGGAAAATAAAACAATCATATCAGTGATAGATATTACATTCCATAAATCTCACAGATATTTACTAATGTTTATTTAAAAAAATAAGCCAAGAGTTCTCCCTTAACTGTGTTAAAATCAATGTAATGCATAACCTCAAATGTCTTATTGCTCATTATAAAACAGCAGCAACAGCAATATGATAAAAGACACAAATGTTTAATAAATAGTTAAATTAATTTATATTAATAATCAGAAAAAACAAGTCTTTTGCTAAAATACATATCAACTTAGCACATTAATATAGAATTAGATAGTTTGTGTTCTACAGGGCACCCCAAGTTGCTACATATGGTAAGTGCAATGAGACGATAGTTGTACCTCTGCAGAACTGGAGTTCTCGTGATAGATTCCCTGAACCACATCTCCGATAGCACTGGAGATCAGCTCCACCACCTACAACAACAATATTTACAGAAAACTTATGTTGATAACATTAGTACCACATAAATGAAGTCTCTCAGAATAAGAGTGTTGATACAGGATCACCTCTATCTGTTCTGAAATTAGTATTTATACATATTCATGGAACACGAGCTGTTTGGGAATATGGGAAGAATTTTTCCAGAGGACTCTAGTGGTCTAAAGAGCATCAGAGGGACAGATAGAACAACCAGAACTTCAGTTATTAAACAGATGGCCAGTCAAAATAGTGCAACGTTCAGAGGATACAGAGCTTAATGAGGACTCTAACATGTGCACAAGCTTATTGATTCAGTTTCTCTCTTATTCTTCAATACACACAAGCACCCCAAAAAATTAATGAACTCCTACAATCAGAGTGTTGATTTGGTTGTACTCTTGAACTGGAAATATGTATGTGACATGCAACGCATGCACGCACGCAAGCAAACGCACACAAGCACATACAGCAGTTTACAAACCTAGTCATGAAATTTATACAGGTCTGCTTTGTGAATTAAATAATCATATTTTGGAACCAATCCTAAAGATATTCCTAATGGGAATTTTCTTCCAACATAACAAATGAAAACAAGATATTTTACAACACATATTTCCCGATACAACTAATACATTTTTAAAAAACTGTGTTTAATAGCAAAATCACTTGTAAAGAACTACACTACCCATGATCCTGATGAGAAAGAACCACCAATCAGAGAATCATGGCAAACAAACCGCAACAAATGTGCCCAGCAGCGACCGCCCACTTCCCACTGTGAATGACCCAAATCGATTCGGTCTCCATATACTTACAAACAACTTACATATTTGTATATATCAGAATATCTTGCAATATACTTAAAATATATTGATTCTATACTTTTAAATAACCTAAAATCAAAAGTTTTATATTTCCATCATTTTTATTTTTATTATATCATTCACAATCCTTCATGGGATTGTAGTTTGTTCCCTCGTTAAAGACGCTTAGTACGTCGTCGTCTTGTACGTCTTGTTGTCACCTTTTTGTATGATTTTTCAAATCAGTTTTTTCTTCAAATCAAAGTTTGTAATGTTGTGATTCAGAGCTGAGTTGGATTGGTTCAAGGCTTAGAACACTTTTCTAAAGTTCTTTATGAAATCCCTATTGAAAAAGTGAATGGGAAAAATACTTCTGGAACAAAGACAGCAGAAATACGTGGGTGCGCAAAAGATTGTGACGTCACACTGCAGGCAACTGTATTTTTCAATATGAGCAGCACTGCAGTTTTAATCATCTTTTAAGCATTATATAATCTAATAATGTTTGTTAAAAGTCATTAAAAAGGGATATCTATGGTTTATAGTGAAGCAATATACGCATGTAGGTTCTTTCTGAACTAGTGACAATTTTTTTTTTTTTTTTCTCAACAGGCCAAGTGTGATTATGTTGGACATGTAATAAATTAATGAATACACATGCTAATATGCCCAAATCTCAAATAATCTGTAGGAAACTGGGTGTTTCAGCCCCACAAACAGCCCCTTACAATTTAAACCATGTAACGTTGCAGTTCATAATGAAGTTACCATCCGACTAGCAAACAACTCCAATTTATTTACTTGCCAAAGCCAGTTTTTACTCTCATTTGGCACTTGGCGAGTGTTGATTTTGGTTCCTGGCTATGAAGAGTTTACTTTGGTCATCGGGAAGCCCAGTGCCCAATCTGGATCATGCGATAACCATAGTGCCCCTGAAGGGGGTGCCACTCTGTTACAGCTACTCCACAGCACTTGATTGGGGTAAATCACCGACAACTCCCTCTTTCATCTAATCACTTCCCCATCCCTTCCATCATTTGACCACGGCTGCATTCTCCACCTCTTTTTCACCCTCCGTTGTTCTTATTCTCATTTCCCGAAAGACCTGCCCGTTGAATCACAAGACCACAGGCGGAATCTCCGGGGAACTAAAATAGCAGAGGCCTTATGGTCTAAACACTCAACTTTTCCTCATATTTATATTATGTTACTCTTCTCCATTCCCCTAAAGTTTCTCTCTTAAACTTTGTTTTTCCCACTCTTCCCTCTCTCTTTCTCTCTGCCTTCTGAGTAACTAGATCTTTGAGGAAACAGTGCGGGAACTTGACTCCTCTACCCAGAGCCCAGAGAGGACAGAGAGCCCCTATTGCGCAGC
This sequence comes from Myxocyprinus asiaticus, assembly GCF_019703515.2. Lineage (NCBI taxonomy): Eukaryota > Metazoa > Chordata > Actinopteri > Cypriniformes > Catostomidae > Myxocyprinus > Myxocyprinus asiaticus. The sequence continues at coordinate 32,321,638 of NC_059366.1, forward strand.
CAGATGTGCGGCTTCACACACTCCACACTGGGAGACATTAAACTGTGTGTGTGTGTGAGAGAGTGCATGTGTATTTAATCTGTGTGTTTGTGTATGTCTGTGTCTTTCGCATGAGTTTGTGTGTGAATGTGTCCGTGTGTATTTGAACTGGGGGGGCTTTTTTTGGAAAGTATCAAATAAGCTGCCCTCCCTTCGTCTCGTCTCATTCCCAAATCCAGCAGGAGTCGTGTTTCGCCGACAGGTCTGTGAGGAGAAGAAAGAGGAGACAGCCACTCGCGGATCCCTTTACCGTTTATACTAGTGGCGAGCCAGAATCCCACTCTCTCACTCACAAAAACACACACAGTCTACTAAGTCAGGGTCCTACTCAAGGCCACGATACATAATACAGATCAATCAGGGGGGAAAAGCGCTCTGCCACGGAGAGAGCACGTCTGATTTCCACCACTAATGCTCTCAAACAAACTGAACTGCTAGCTGCACTAATGCAACAAGGCTTCGCCCTCATTTACATAGACGGTAGCTTTACGACAAAGGTGCACTCGCTTGGTTCTGGCTAGGTAAATGCCAGTACCATCAAGAAACAGTGTAAAACTAGGGGTGCACCGATTGATCTAAATTGGCCAATTTTCATCTTAAATACATGATTGGCGATCGTCCAATCGTACTTAGATCCAGGGCCGATCTTTTTTGCAGAATGCATACACAGCTACTCCAATGAATGAGCACTTGCTCAGCCCTTGAAGCATACAGTGTGGCCGCTGGAGGGTGAGTTGGTGGCAATTCTAAGCATTCACGAATTTAAACTTTCAGACATTCTGTAATTTAGATGAATATGCCAGTTTGTTTTAAAACGTGTAAGAATAACATGTGTATAAATATTATTCTGCCCATTTTCTAGAGTCAATACGGTAGTAATTCTGACTCGCTGCCCTGTGAGCACAGAGAGGATAAAGAGACCGCAAACAGGCATAAAAACAAATTAACAAATAAACATGCAAATACAAATCTGAGTATATGTGATATAACTTGAGTTGTGACAATCAGAAGATGTGGATTGATAGAGACTGTTTGAGCGATCATGTGCGCTATTAGTTTCTCCCCCTTCAACACGAGCACTATCGTTGTCAATTAAACAAGCGCACTCTCCAGGTGCTCTCAATATATCATGTCACTCATCTCAGCGCTATTCCCAGGATCCCAATTTAAGTCAGATTAATGTTTGTCGCAATGCCACTAATAACAGATATAACTGTTTATCCTTAAATAACGGCACAGCGTCTTCACGCATTTGCTTAATAATTAGTGTTTATAATTTGTATTGCAACAAAATGCCAAAGGCGGTAAACAAATCATAAATACTAATGATTCCTCACAGGAGCAGTTTTGGAGCTAGTAATAGACAACTTTTTAAGGAACGTATCTCTGTGTGTGATGCCCTCATTTCATTGGTTGCCAGTATCACAATGACCTTTGATACTGACAACAGAACTATTCATATCTGTTTTCAATACAAATAAATGTGAGCAATTCACAATTAATATAATTTATTGTGTGGGGCATAAATATAACTTGCAAAAGTGTGGCTTAGGGCACTAAAAAATAATAATAAAAAAATACAAATAAAAAGATAAATAAAATAAATATCGGTGATCGGTATTAGCCTCAAATTTCCTGATCGGTGCACCACTATGTAAAACTTTAAACTTTTACTATTAAAAATGTCTTTTAAGACATTTAAATAACTTTCAAAAAGTGTAAATTCAAAATATCACCTCTGAAAGTTTTAAAGCCTCACTTAAAAAGAGTCTAAAATCTGATTGGCTGGACCATCTGTCAATCACTAGCTCAGTGGTTCAGAACAGAGCCTGTGGCTTTGATGATGCTTCACTGCACAACAGGTTCAGTTTCACAGGAAAAAGGACTTTACTCTTACTCTCACTCTCTTCAGTGTGTGCGTGTGTGTGTGTGTGCACAAGAAGCTAAAGCTCAATTATTCTATTGAACGATTTTAATAATATATTTAAATCACATATTTTGCAGAAACTGAGGCAGATTCAAAGTGACCAATGAGGTAAAGTGTTCTACGGAAAACATCGACATCACTTTATTTAAATTATATATTATATATTTATTTGTGAAGAAAATACTTAAGTTAGACATTAAAGGGATAGTTGTTTACAAACCAGTATGACTTTCTTCTGTGGAAAACAAAAGGAGATGTTAGACGGAATGTTATCCTCAGTCACCATTCACTTTCATAGTATGGAAAAAAGTTGCAATGAAAGAGAATGGTGATTGAGACATGTCATTCCGCCATACATCTCCTTTTGTATTCCACGGGAAACAAGAAAGTCATATGGGTTTGGAACAACATGATAGAAAATATCCTAAATGGGTTTATTCTGTGTTGTGAGACATGTTGAGACTTAATTACAGCAATAGACCTTATTCACGCTACCGCCATCTTTGATTTTTAGTAGGAATGACAACGAGGCTGTGAGGGATAGACTTACTATCTCTTCAATGGCACAAACGGTATAAAGCTGTATAAAGCTCCTAGATTAGATTTTCCACAACACATGTTGTCTGGAATTCTTTGTATACTGAATGTTCTTGGACAGATATTTTCTCAATGTTTTGTCCATGGAATGATCCAAAAACACTTTAAACTGCTGTACAGCCCATTGAAGAGACTGCAGGTCTATCCCGCACAGCCTCATTGTCATTCCCATAAAAAAATCAAAGATGGCGCTAGCGTGAATAAGGTTGACATCGTGACTGGTAAAAATCACTGCAACACAGAGCTTCGAGTGCCTTATTTCTTTTATAAACATTGGAAACAACAATGTGATTGTGGAAGCGGGGGCATGGTTGAGCGTCCGTCGAGAGAGAGCGAGCGGTAAGGGTGCATACACCTGAGCCAAATTATGACTAACTAAGATGAGTTATTGTGAAGCTTGTCAATTAAAAGTTCCCTACCTGTGTTTGAAGAATCCAGTTCCCGGTGTCCTTCCTTGTTACTCTGGTGCTGAAACCCGGGATCTGATTTGAAGACTGCACGCCCCATGGAGTCCTTCCCGCTGACCGACATCAAGTCCCTCGCCGACCTACATCACACCCACCAACAGGCTCTGCTTGAACTCCAAGATAAAGAACGCCGCTTCCATGAGGTCCCTAGAGTTCAGGCAGGCATTCGGAGCCTCCTCACCCTGGAGAAAGCCCCGGCAGCTACCCCGGACAACAGCAGCCCCCTGGCCCCGCCCATGCTGTTGAAGATGGGGGCAGAAGACAATCCTGAAGCCTTCCTTAACATATTTGAGCATACCACTGAAATCTGAGGCTGGCCGCATGCTCAGTGGGTGGCCCGGCTCATCCCTCTGCTGTCCGGGGAAGCCCAGCTTGCAGCACAACAACTGCCGGTGGCTAATCTCCTGGTCTACAGCGATCTGAAGAAGACCCATCCTGCAGAGCAATACTGTCAACTGTTCCGCTCGATGAAGTTGGAAGGAGCCGGTCACCCGTTTGCCTTTTCTCAGCGGCTCCGTGATGCCTGCCGGAAATGGCTGCGGGCGGGGAACCGCGACGTCGAATGAGTGGTCGACCAAGTGGTGCTGGAACAGCTGATCCGCCGGCTTCCAGAAGGGACGGCAGAGTGGGTCCAGTGCCATCGCCCGGCGTCGCTGGAGGAAGCGGTCCAGTTGCCAGAGGACCATATGGCGCCATGCCCAAGTGTGGAGGAGCCCTCTCTCGCCCTCTCTCCCCTCCCGGCTCTTTCCACTCCCCTCTACCCTCTCTCTCTGTCCCCTCTCCAGGCCCTGTTCCTGCACCCCGGAGACATGGAAACCCACCGCCGTAGCCGGCTCCTTGCTTGTGCCGGTTTATCCCTTTCCCGGTGACTTCAGGGTCTACCCACTCTCCCCCTCAGGTGGATGTACCCGCCCCAACAAGTGCGAGTGTAGCGCCTGGGCCGGCCAGCTGGCATTGCAGGGATCAGTGTCCTGTGATGGAGCTGGGAACTGTAGTCCGGATCCCCGACGCACCACAGGCTGACCCCGATTTGGCTGGAGGGTACAGGATACCGGTAAGAATCAAGGGGAGTACCCACCAAGCCTTGGTGGACACGGGTTGTAACCAGACCACTATCCACCAATGCTTGGTTCAACACGAGGCTTTGGGCACAACTAAAAGTGTGAGGGTGAAATGTGTACATGGGGATATTCATAACTACCCTGTGGTGACCCTCGTTATTACATTTCGGGGATCAAAGCATAGAGTGGAGGCCGTGGTTAGTTCCCGCCTCAACCGTCCGCTGATTTTGGGGACTAATTGGCCTGATTTCAGAAATGTGTTAATTGGAATATGCGCAGATGGGTCCTGCACAAAAGTGACGAGATGTGAAAAGTGCGATGCTCTGGCAGGGGAGGCGGAGCCGGGGCCATCTTCGTCAGCTCCACGTCAGGATGATGTGAGGGGGGAGAGACTGCAGCCCCCCCATCCTCGGGAGATTTCCCGAAGGGGATTTCCCTTTGGAACAGTCACGAGACAAAACCCTCAAGCACGCCTTCGACCAAGTGAGAGTGATTGATGGTCAACAACTCCAGCTGAATATCGCACTTTCAAATGGTGTTCCAGGCGGCTCATTATAATCCCATGGCAGGGCATCTAGGGGAAAGAAAAACACTGAACTGATTAATAGCCTGTTTTTATTGGCCGGGCATTGGCGGCGATGTTCGCAGGTGGTGTATGGCATGCCGTGAATGTCAGCTGGTGAACCCACCGGCCACCCCAAAAGCGCCATTGTGCCCCCTTCCACTGATTGAGGTCCCCTTCGAGAGAATTGCCATGGACCTCGGCGGGCCATTAGAGTGGTCAGCACGCACACATGGCTTTGTATTTGTCCTAGTGGACTATGCAATGCGATATCCGGAAGAAGTGCCCCTGTGCAACATCTCAGCATGAAAGGAATTCTTTCGGGGATTCCGAAAGAAATCCTCACCAATCAGGGCACAACCTTTATGTCATGGACACTATGCAAGCTTTATGAATTATTGGGCATTAAGTCAATTCGCACCAGCGTTTACCATCCACAGAGAGATGGAGCGATTTAATAAAACCCTTAAGAATATGATTCGTAAGTTTGTGCACGAGGATGATAGGAATTGGGACAAATGGCTCGATCCTCTGTTATTTGCGGTTCGAGAGGTCCCGCAGGCCTCCACAGGGTTTTCCCCATTCGAGCTGCTATATGGGCGGCACCCGTGCGGCGTGCTTGATGTCATACGAGAAGTTTGGGAGGAGGGACCTTCAAACAGTAAGAATGAAATTCAATACGTTCTTGATCTTAGAGCAAATCTCCACACCTTGGGGCAACTAACACAGGAGAATTTGCTCCAAGCTCAAGATCGACAGCCGACTGTACAACAGGGGAACTCGGCTCAGGAAATTTGCACCGTGCTCCAAATTACTTGCCAAGTGGCAAGGACCCTTTGAGGTCACGCGACGAGTGGGGGATCTCGATTATGAGGTAAAGCGAACCGATAGAGGGGGCACATGTCAAATTTATCACCTTAACCTCCTGAAATTGTGGAGGGATGCGGCCCCTGTGATGTTGGCTATGGTAGTTCCGGAGAGGGCGGAGCTCGGTCCGGAGGTAAACACAAAACACAATCACGTCACCCCGGTCACATGTGGAGACCACCTCTCACCGTACCAGCTCGCAGAGGTTGCCAAACTACAACAAGAATTCGCAGATGTGTTTTCCCCTCTACCGGGGCGCATGAACCTCATCCAACACCACATTGAGACCGAGCCGGGGGTGGTAGTACGTACCCGTCCCTACCGATTGCCCAAACATAAAAAAAATAAATAAATAGTTCGGGAAGAATTGGATGCAATGCTTGATATGGGAGTAATAGAGGAATCCCACAGTGACTGATCCAGCCCAGTTGTTCTGGTGCCTAAGTGCGAAGGGGCTGTACGGTTCTGTGTGGATTATAGAAAAGTCAACGCGGTATCTAAATTTGATGCCTACCCAATGCCTCTATTGATGAGTTGCTCGATCGGTTGGGCACTGCTCATTTTAACTCGACACTGGATTTGACAAAGGGTTATTGTCAGATCCCCTTGGCACCAATTTCCCGTGAAAAAACGGCTTTCTCCACTCTGTTCGAATTACACCAATTTGTGACACTTCCGTTCGGTTTGTTTGGGGCTCCGGCCACATTTCAGCGCCTCATAGACCGAATCCTCAGAACGCATTTGGCTTACGCCGCTGCCTATCTGGATGACATCATCATTTATAGCAATGATTGGCAGCGGCATATGCAGCATCTGAGGGCAGTTCTGAGGTCGCTGCGACGGGCGGGGCTCACAGAAAACCCTAAGAAGTGCGCGACTGGGCGGATGGAGGTACGGTATCTGGGGTTCCACTTGGGACCCAAGACAAAAAAAGAGGGCGAGACAGTTCCTGGGGCTGGCTGGCTGGCTGGCTATTATAGGAGATTTGTGCCTAACTATTCGGACGTCACCAGCCCGATGACTGATCTCACTAAAAAGGGAGCTCCAGACCTAGTCAAGTGGACGGAGCAGTGCCAACAGGCATTTACACAGGTTAAAGCTGCACTTTGCGGGGGGGCCACTTTTACATGCACCAAGGCATCAAAACTTTACATGCACCAAGGCATCAAAACTTCCTTGACTTGTGGGGCCTGGGTAGCTCAGTGGTAAAGATGCTGGCTACCACCCCTGGAGTTCGCTAGTTCGAATCCCAGGGCATGCTGAATGACTCCAGTCAGGTCTCCTAAGCAACCAAATAGGCCCGGTTGCTAGGGAGGGTAGAGTCACACAGGGTAACCTCCTCGGGATCGCTATAATGTGGTTCGTTCTCAGTGGGGCGCATGGTGAGTTGAGCGTGGTTGCCGCAGTAGATGACGTGAAGCATCCATGTGGAGCTATGTCTCCATGGCAATGCGCTCAACAAGCCATGTGATAAGATGCGCGGGTTGATGATCTCAGATGCGGAGGCCACCCGGACTGAGGTGAATCACTACACGACCACGAGGACTTAAAAGCACATTGGGAACTGGACATTACAAATTGGGAGAAAAAAAAATACTTCCTTGACCTCTAAACAGATGAGGAATTTCCCCTTTCTGCCACCAGGTGTTGCCCACTCCCTACAGATGGCGTGTATTAACAGACACACAGACACACACACCATCAGGGGTATGGTCTAATCAGGTGTGCAGTTTTGACTGTAGTGAGGTCTTGATGTCTGAACGCTGAGCTTCTATTGAGAAGAAAAAATAAAATAAAAAAATAAATAAAAACGTAGAATCTGTTCAATACATTAGTCTTTTTTTTTTTTTTCGAATGCCCAATTCCCAATGTGCTTTTTAAGTCCTCGTGGTCACGTAGTGATTCGCCTCAGTCCGGGTGGCGGAGGGCGAATCCGAGACTGTCAACCCGCGCATCTTATCACATGGCTTGTTGAGTGCGTTGCCACGGAGACATAACACGTGTGGAGGCTTCACGCCATCCACCGCGGCAACCACGCTCAACTCACCACGCGCCCCACCGAACCACATTATAGCGACTACGAGGAGGTTATCCCATGTGACTCTACCCTCTCTAGCAACTGGGACAATTTTGGTTGCTTAGGAGACCTGGCTGGAGTCACTCAGCACGCCCTGGGACTCGAACTAGCGAACTCCAGGGGTGGCAGCCAGCGTCTTTACCACTGAGCTACACAGGCCCCCCAATACATCAGTCTTGACAATCTGCTGATCATCTAAATCCCCTGCAGTCATTTCCATGTCCGCCTATACACATTAAAGTGAGCTTTGTATGCGTATGTGTCTGAGGCTGTACGCAGAAGGAAAAGTGTTTGTTTTCCTCCATGGTGAGAGCTGCATTCTAGCGCTACACTTGGTGACAGATCCTGTCAGCATACAGCCTCTTAGTGCATCTGAGTGTGTGTGTGTTTCAGAGAGAGAAAGAGAGAGAGAGAGAGAGAGAGAGAGAGAGAGAGAGAGAAAGGAGAACTTGACATTCAATGTTAGTTTCTAAGTTCAAATTTACCCTTTTTATTTAGTTTTTTTAATGACATGACAAGCAATATATCCTTTAAGTCAGTCTTTATCAACTGGTTTTGCTTCAGGACCCATTGCATTGAATTTTACTTTGGATATCAAGTGGTGAACCAAATATAACTAATAATTAAAATTAAAAAAAAATATTAAAAAATATAATTAATATAAAATGATATCAGGATAAAATACAGCGACCCAAATATAATACATGCATAATAAATTTAATAAAATATAAAAAGATATCAGAATAAAATAAGACATATTTTATAAATATTGTACAAAGCTAAACAAAAATGTCCTAGAATAATACATTTAAATATATTAAAACTAATAATAATACATAAAACAAACGATCAGGACAAAACAAGTTTACCCTCAATGCGTTTAAACCTGTATTTAATGTAGTCTGTCGCATATTTTCTTTTCACTTAAATACCAGTAGTTTTGTTCATGGTTTTCAATGATGAGGGCATGGCACACAACCGGTCCCTGTTGGTATCTGCCAAATTTGGCTTGCTTCTACCAAGTGACAGATGAATTTGAGCCAAAATACCAGCTTTTGACGTCAATAGCAAAAGATATTGAAAGCCTTTTCTCCTACCTTTTAAAAGATAAGCCCATACATTTTGTTATCCTAACTATGCACAATTATACGATTAGTTGCAATTTATTATCCACATTTAGCATTGTTTTTTCCCTTCTGTCCACAACCTTGTCAGAACAGACCTGCAGCCTACCAGTCAAGCACCACTGCTCTAAAATTTCCTGCTGTTTTAATTCTTAACTCTGTATTGACCATTCATAAAGCTATATGATATGCAGAAACATGCTCTAACACTGCGTCAGAAAGAGGCAGTCTGGCTGCTGGCCGCTGGCCGCATGCAGTTAAACATGCTTTGACTGCGACTCTAATTAGAGCTGGAGGAGAACACTGACACTTAATGAGGGGTGTAGAAGACATATGCTCACACACACACACACACACACACATATACATGCACAAAGAGCTAGAGAGAATGAGGAGTATGCAAGTGTATGGAAATTAGCAGGAGAGGACACACACACAAACAAGGTCTTTGAGCAGGAAGCTAGAAGCCGGTGAGACCATGTTCTCATATGCTTAATGTTCTTTACTTGCTGTTTTACACAATAAAAATACAAATGTGATGGATAACAAACTGGCTCTAGCATGAATAGAGTGTGTGCGTGGGTTTACCTGGATATACTTTGAGTACAAATTTATCCCCAGAAGTAAGCAAAATCTCCTTTACATATGGGACATATAGGGATGTCTTCAACTGAAAATTTAAAATAAATAATATATATATAATTTTTCTTTTAGGGGTAGAGTTGGGATTTGGGATAGTCATTAGTATTTATAGTTAGCTGTATAAAAACAATACAAGTCCATGGTCTGTCCTCATTTAGAATGTGTAAGTATGTGTGTATGCGTATTGATGCCACACTGACATTTCGTGTAAATGCTATTTAATCATTTAAAGGGATAGTTGACCCTAAAATGAAAATTCTCTCATCATGTACTCACCCTCATGACATACCAGATGTGTAAGAATTTCATTCTGCTGCAGAATACAAATAAAGTTTTTTTAAAAGAATATCTCAGCTCTGTAGGTCCATTCAATGCAAGTGACTGGTGACCAGAAATTTGAATCTCCAAAAATCACAAAGCCAGCATAACAGTAATCCATTAGACTCCAATGGTTAAATCCATGTCTTCAGAAGCGATAAGATATGTGTGAGTGAGAAAGAGATCGATATTTAAGTCCTTTTTGACTATGAATCTCCACCTTTGACCAGCCCCAACCAGTAGGTTGCGATATGCACGAAGAATGTGAATTGCCAAAAAACAAAATAAGAAGAATGTGGAAGTAGGAGGTGGAGAGTTAGAGTAAAAATGACTCACATATTTATCTGTTTCTTTTCCACACCTACCATATCGCTTCAGAAGATATAGATTTAACTACTGGAGTCTTATGGATTACTTTTATTCTGCTTTATGCTTTTTGGAGATTAAAATTTCTGGCCACCATTCACTTGCATTGTATGGATCTACAGAGCTAAGACATTCTTCTAAAAATCTTAATTTGTGTTCTGCAGAAGAATAAAGTCATTCTTATCTGGAATGGCATGAGGGTGATGAGAGATTTTTTTCTTTTTGGGTCAACTGTCCCTTTAAAGAAATATTCCTGGTTCAATACAACTTAAAGCTCAATCAACAGCATATGTGACAATGTTGATAACCACGAAGATTAATTTAGACTTGTCTCTCCTTTTCTTTAAAAAAAAAAAAAAAATGTAATGTGATGAGGAGGGCGTGGCCGGACTGTAACGATGGACGCCCGGTGCTGAATCAGCCCAATCAGCCGGGAAAGGGATAAAGAGAAGCCGGGGACGCCAGTTCAAGAGAGAGAGAGACACACGCAGCAGTCTTGTGTGTGTGTGTGTTAGTGTTATGCTGGAAAGCAGTTTTCTGTTGCGTTTTGTTCATTTATTAAAAGTTTATGTTGACTGCTCCTCCTTGCCCATTGTGTGAATCCGTTACATTGGTGCCGAAACCCGGGAAGGAGGATGGATGCGTTGTCTGAGAGCCCTCGCCGCTGATGGAGGGTTGCGACGCTGAGAAGATACAGTCCGATGGTGCTGGAGCGGTTCGCCAGAAGGTGATGGAGCCCGCTGCCGTCCGCCAGGAGACGAAGGAGCCGCTGCTGTCCGCCAGGAGACGAAGGAGCCGCTGCTGTCCGCCAGGAGACGAAGGAGCCGCTGCCGTCTGCCAAGAGGCGAGGTCCAGTGCCATCGGCTGGCATTGCGGAGGACCGCTGCACAGCTGGCACAATCGACAGCGTGTTCGGGGACCGGCGAGCCAGATTTTTTTCTCTCTCTCTCCCACTTGCTCTTTCCCTCTCCCCTCTCCATACTCAGATTCCCAGGAGGCCAGTCGGCTGAAGGACAGCCAAAAGGACAGCCAAAAGGGGGGGTTGGGGAGTAAGTCAGGCCGGAGGTTTCCCCGGCCTGAATCGGGCACTGGGGGTATATGACAAAGAGGGCTTGGCCAGGCCATAACGATGGACGCCCGGTGCTGAATCAGCCGGGAGAGGGATAAAGAGGAGCCAGGGACGCCAGTTTGAGAGAAAGAGAGATGCATGCAGCAGTCTTGTGTGTGTGTTGTGCTATGCTGGAAAGCAGTTTTATGTTTTTTTTGTTCATTTGTTTATTCAAAGTTCACATTGACTGCTCAGCCGGTTCCCGCCGCCTCCTCGCCCATCGTGTGAATCTGTTACACACACACACACACACACACACACACTATATATATATATATATATATATATATATATATATATATATATATATATATATATATATATATATATATATATATACACCTCCGTGGACCAGAGAGTGAGAGACGCACGCAGCAGAAAGGTTGGTCTGCCGCAATAGGTTACAGTGAAGCATTTACAATGGAAAAGAATGGGGCCAGTCTATAAATGTTAAAATACTTACAACACTAACCTTTTCTGTGTAAAGTTATAACCAATTTTACAACTTCATTGCCATGACAAAATAACATCTGTGACAATTACGTTTATCGATTATCGTTTCGTCGACATTATCAACAATAAAGATTTCTAGAAAATTTTTTGTTGCCAAATAGTCATTTGATCTCATTTAACAAAACAAGAGATCACATTAAACTCCAATGATTTAAAGGAAACACCCCAGCGTTATATCTTTAATGCATCATTTATTAAAGTTAAAATAATAAGTAAGCAGGTCATGTAAATAAGTACAAACTCTGAAACTGCCATTTCTCTGCATGGTCAGCAGCGCTTCTGCGAGTCACGTAAAGTGACCCAATCTAAGGGGAAGAGATTGAAACTGCACCCGGCTGATGCATACTCTGGGGCGGGTACGCGCTTGCAGCTAGATTATAACGGGATGGCTTGCGACGTAGAGAATCATAATGCATATATGTTGTGGTGTGTATCTTATCGTGATGAAAATTGGCGATACACAGCTCTATTAAGAAGGGAGTTCATTTTGTGAGTTAAAAATGTTTCGAAGTGAACAAAAAGGTGAGCGAGGGTTGTTAGTCTTCGCCCATTGTACACTGCAACAAAATAAGTTTTTGATTTGTTTTTATTTTGGCTTGTTTTCCAATATAAATACCTAAAACTCTTAAAACAATGTTATATTCTTACGTTAACATCTTATATTCAAGATCAGGGACTAAAAACGGTTCAAGAAACGAAAATAAAAAAAGAAAAACTAAATTTTTAGCAGAACGCAAGTGAAAACCAGAACAAAGTGATTTTAAATTTTTAAATAGCTTATTTTTGCTTATTTTGGTGAGGCAAGTGGCTTATTTTTGGCTTGTTTTTCCAGACAAGGTTGTTTGCTTCTCTTACAAGATCTGGCAACACTGCAATTGATAGTTCACCCACCCCTTACCACAGAGTATTGTCATTTTAAAAAGAACGTTATTAACCGTTCTTTTATTTTGTTCTAACCGGTAACTTTATGGAAAGGAGGCTGCAGAACTTCTAAACCAGAATGAAAAAAATACAGTTTTTGCTCAGAACAAACCGAAATGAAAAACTTTAATTTTTTAGTCCCTGTTCAAAGCTACATTCTCTGAAAACAAGTCTAAATAACTGATATGTTGCTTCTCAGGCAAATTAATCTTGTTTTAAGGATTTTTAGACAATTTTAAAATAATAGAAAACAAAACAAAACACTTTTATTCCTTTAATTCAGTGAATATCATTTAGAGGTGTTTTTAAAATATGATTTTGTCCTCTTTATTGTTAGTAAGCACGTTTAATACAACCTCTTAACTCGGAGCACAAGCTGAATAGTTGGTTAAGAGCTAGTGATTAATAGTTACAATAATCACCTGGGTAGTCAAATAATCATTCTAATAATCATTAGATTAGTCGATTATCAAAATAATCGTTAGTTGCAGCCCTAGATTGAGATTAATTTGCATTGAACCAAGAATTTTCCTTTAAACATCAAATATTCTTCAAGGTGCAGTTTTAAGTTCTGAAAATACAGTATATGTTTCCCTAAACACTCTGTCTAGTGTCTACCGTTGTTCAACAAATAGGTAGCCCACCCCAAATCACACCATTGGTTTAGTCAATATTGCTTAGTTGGACAACAGAATCAAACACAGCAATGTTTTGATAGCGCCACAGAGCCACAGAGTTAATACTTTTCGGAAATCAGCCTTACTTAACGTTTTCTCTGCATATATTTATAAGAAAGTATCTTAACATCAAAAAACTATTATACACATCAACTTTAATTCAAAGGGAAAAAATCCTCCTTGAGATATAACTAATGCTGCATAAGTTTTTCTCTCTGAACTCTTAAACAGCATGCAGTACCTTGGTGGTGTTGAGCTGGGCCAATCCAGTGCAGGCATTAGCCAGCAGGAAATCGCCACCCAGGACGGACATCTTGTTGCCGAACTGCATGTCTTTGAGGGGGCCGTCAGATTTCGTCCACTCCTTCAGACTGACAATGCCACGATGTGCCAGGAATGCCATGTGGATCAGCTCTGTGATCTCAGCCAAGTTACGCTAACTAAAAAAAAGAAAAATAAGAGAAAAAGATTTAAATATCCTCTGCGCCTGAATAGACATACTTCCCTGATATGCAGAATGCAAAAAAAGTATGTCAAATAAGTAGGCTGTCAGAATACTCAATATTTATTAGAGTTGGCAAACAATATCCAAAGGACATGCTGCATCTGCTGAGATTCTGAAGCGTGCAAACAGTGGACACTTTTATTGCATAAGGCCACAAGAGGAGCCATCAGATTAAAACACACACACACACATGCAGCAAACTCCAAGCTGGCCGTATATTTTCAAGTGCAAGTACAATTAGTATCAAAAAAGTTTAACAACACCTATCCAAACTGTTTTCATGGTTGTTATTAGTATGTCATGACAAAGAACATAGGGGTCAAATGTAGTATGTCCGGATAAATCAGTCCAAAATGTAGTTTGTCAGGGAATAACTGCTCTTCATCACAGCCATTACAATTTAAAGAGTGCATTAGATCTATAAACAGTCCAAATACTAGAGGCAGGACACTGTACAGGAAAGAGAGTGATTTTAACCCAAATGTTCTTCTGCAAAAACAAATAACCCTGAGAGAGTGTCAAGTGTCCTGGTGACCATAATGCACTTCACAAAATACCAAGTGCCACTGATTATCAGACAAGCCAGATTATCAAGACACTATCACACGGAAGTTACAATCAAATGTTGATATGCAGAGTTCAGGACCATAATCAGCTTGGCCATTGAGGTGCCAGCGATAACCACCTTCCAGACACAAGAGAGACATTAGTGCTGATGACCACTTACCCCTCCTTCAGAGCGACAGAGAAAGGGTGAGAGAATGAAGAAAATGCATCTTTGATTAATAGATTCTCTTCATTTGGTGTGAGAGGATTACAGTGGTCATTTCTACACAGACATGCACACGTGCTGGTCAATGATTGGGTAATTACAAAGCAAGCACTCCAATAATTCTTGTTGTCATTAAAGGCTGTTCTTTAATGGAGCATCTCCTGGACTCAATCATCCCTATTGTGCAGAACTCTCCTCTCTGCATCCTATTAAAGCAGGGCCACTGATCCCGGTCAGTTTCAATTTGGTTGACATGAGCACAGGACAAGCTGTTGAATGCTGATCTGAGATCAGGTCTAAGGATGTGGTTTACAATGGATGAGGATGACCGAGGAAATGCAGACATGCTTTGAAGAACCATTGTCTCAGGTCAAGAGCTGTAGGATTTGACTTTTCTTTTTTATCTTGATGAATGCTTAAGTGAACAGAAGAGTTCATTTAAGATACAGTTGGCAATCTTACATTTAAAACATTATAAAAGGAATTCCCCAAGTTAAATAAACAAAAGTCTCAGTTTGTAAAAGTAAACAACAACAAAAATGCACTTATAATGAAAGTCTATGGGTCATTAGTAGTATGGATGGCCGGCGCTACAGAGCACTGAGCGCCAGGACATCAAGACACAAGAACAATTTTTTCCTCATGAACAATTAAACTGCCTCAGGACTCCCCCATTGTGTAATAATGTAAATACTTATCTCATGTACATATGTAAATTCACATATTTAATTCAACAACTGTACATACCCCTACCTTGCAGATACATTACCACTTGCACATGTACATATGCCATTCAGTTATATGTCCTATTATTTGTATGTCTATTTATACTCTTACCTTGTTTTATATTCTGTGTCTCACTGTAATGTTCAGTGTGCACTTGTTTCTCCTTGTGTACGTGAGAACACTTGGCAATAAAGCTCATTCATGATGGCGCCGTGGATGGCCACCTCGGTTTGGAGCGCTTCTATTGTTTTGTTGTTTTTGTTTGTTTGTCCTGTGTTTAGTAATCTTTTAAACTTTAGTAAACTGCTGAACATTCGACAGCATATACCAGTCAATCTTTTCCTGGATTTTGAATATTCGGATGTTTTGTTTGACATTTTAGCCAGAGGCGCGGCTGTGCTGTTTAAACACGCTATGAAACGCAGGCGAGGGTGACGAGCAGGCGCGCTGGTCAGGCTCCATCGGCGGGGCTTTTGAACAACGCTGCCGAGCATTCATCTTGTGAATCTCCGCTCTCTCCCTAACAGAACGGACGAACTACATCTCCTCACCCGCACAAACAAGGACTTTACAACCTCTGCTGCCTTGTGCTTCACAGAAACCTGGCTGAGTGAAGCCATTCTGGACAGCGCGTTACATCTGCCGGGCTTTCAGCTGTTCAGAGCGGATGGCATCGCGGAGTTAACAAGGAAAATGAGAGGCGGTGGAACATGCTTTTACATCAGTGAAAGTTGGTGTACAGATGTAACAACGTTAAAGAATATGTGCTGTCCTAAATTGGAAGCACTCTTTATTAACTGTAAGCCGTTCTACTCGCCGCGGGAGTTTTCCTCGTTTATTCTAGTGAGTGTGTATATCGCGCCAAACGCGTGTGTGAACACAGCACTGCAACAGCTGACTGATCAAATCACAGACACAGAACAACAATACCCGGACTCAGTTATTATTATTCTTGGGGATTTTAACAAAGCAAACCTCACACGTGAACTTCCCAAATACAAACAGCACATTACATGCCCAACCAGAGACAGAATTATACTGGATCACTGCTACACAACAATAAAG
Organism: Myxocyprinus asiaticus; assembly: GCF_019703515.2. Lineage (NCBI taxonomy): Eukaryota > Metazoa > Chordata > Actinopteri > Cypriniformes > Catostomidae > Myxocyprinus > Myxocyprinus asiaticus. Next base: position 32,337,972 of record NC_059366.1, read on the forward strand.
GATGCATATCGCTCTGTTCCTAGAGCAGCTTTGGGACTCTCTGATCACTGTCTGGTTCATCTTCTTCCAACCTACAGACAGAAATTAAAATCTGCTAAGCCTGTAGTAAGGACTATAAAGATATGGACCAACGAAGCAGAGCTGGAACTACAAGCCTGCTTGACTGCACTAATTGGAGTGTTTTTGAGGCTGCAGCCACAGACCTGGACGAGCTCACAGATACTGTTACATCATATATCAGTTTCTGTGAGGATATGTGCATTCCTACTAGGACTTATTTAACATTTAACAATGACAAATATGGTTTACAGCAGAACTCAGGCAGCTTCGTCAGGCCAAAGAGGATGCTTACAGAGTTGGGGATAAAGTCTTGTACAATCAGGACAGGAACACACTGAATAAGGTTATCAGAGTGGCTAAAAGAAGATACTCTGAGAAGCTGAAAAACAAGTTTTCAGCTAACAACCCTGCATCAGTGTGGAGTGGTATGAAACAACTTACGAATTACAGGACTCCTACCCCCAACCCCGTAGGGAACCAACAACTGGCTGACAACCTAAATGTGTTCTACTGCAGATTTGAAAGGCCCAATCTCACACCCCACACCCACTCTGACCTTCAATTCACTTCACACAAACACCAACACCTCCTGCAACCCTCCTCCTCCACCCTCCTGCTACTCAACCTGCACTTAAGATCTGTGAAGATGATGTGATCCGCGTCTTTCAAAAACAAAGGATAAGGAAAGTAAAGGGCCCAGATGGCATTTCACCTGCATGTCTTCCTGTGCTAACCAGCTGGCCCCCAACTTCACACAGATCTTCAATAGATCACTGGAGCAGTGTGAAGTCCCATGCTGCTTCAAATGTTCCACTATCATCCACATCCCAAAGAAACCAAAAATCACAGGACTTAATGACTACAGACCTGTCGCCCTGATGTCTGCTGTCATGAAGTCATTTGAGAGACTGGTGTTGGCCCACCTGAAGGACATCACTGGACCCTTTTTAGATCCCCTTCAATTTGCTTATCGAGCAAACAGGTCTGTGGATGATGCAGTCAACATGGGATTGCAACATATCCTGCAACATCTGGACAGACCAGGGACATATGCAAGGATCCTTTTTGTGGACTTCAGTTCGGCTTTCAACACCATCATCCCAGCTATTCTCCGGACTAAATTACACCAACTCTCTGTTCCCATGTCTATCTGTCAATGCATTACCAGCTTTCTGACAGACAGGCAGCAGCTTGTGAGACAGGGGAAATTCACTTCCAGCACCTGTACAATCAGCACTGGTGCCCCCCAGGGATGTGTGCTCTCCCCACTACTCTTCTCCCTCTACACCAACAACAGCATGGCCAAGGACCCCTCTGTCAAGCTCCTGAAGTTTGCAGACGACACTACTGTCATCGGCCTCATCTGAGATGACGATGAGTCTGCATACAGAAGGGAGGTTAAACAGCTGGCTGTCTGGTGCAGTCAAAACAAACTTGAGCTGAACACGCTCAAAACATTGGAGAAGATAGTGGACTTTAGGAGGAACACCCCAACACTGACACCCCCCCCCCACCACCATTCTAAACAGCACTGTGGCAGCAGTGGAATCATTCCTTTGCCAGTTGAGGAAGTTCAACCTGCCACAGGCGCTGCTGATACAGTTCTACTCAGCGGTCATTGAGTCTGTCCTCTGCACTTCAATAACTGTCTAGTTTGGTTCAGCTACTAAATCAGACATCAGAAGACTACAAAGGACAGTTCGGACTGCTGAGAGGATTATTGGTTGCCCCCTGCCCCCCCTTCAAGAAATATACACTTCCAGAGTGAGTAAAAAGGCTGGAAAAATCACTCTGGACCCCACTCACCCTGCCCACTACCTATTTGAACTATTGCCTTCTGGCCGACGCTTCAGAGCTCTGAGCACCAGAACCGTCAGGCACAGGAACAGTTTTTTCCCCCAGGCTATCCATCTCACGAACAGTTAAAACTGTCCCTTTGAGCAATAATTAATGTGCTATACACAGCTTAGTCTTCTTATATTATCCAACACATCCTACCTCTTCTGCCATTACATTCCCTTGCACTGTACAACCGATTTGTATTTAGATTTGTAGTATGTGTGTGTGTATGTATGTATGTATGTATGTATGTGTGTTGGTGTATATATATATATATACAGGTGCATCTCAATAAATTAGAATGTCGTGGAAAAGTTCATTTATTTCAGTAATTCAACTCAAATTGTGAAACTCGTGTATTAAATAAATTCAATGCACACAGACTGAAGTAGTTTAAGTCTTTGGTTCTTTTAATTGTGATGATTTTGGCTCACATTTAACAAAAACCCACCAATTCACTATCTCAACAAATTAGAATATGGTGACATGCCAATCAGCTAATCAACTCAAAACACCTGCAAAGGTTTCCTGAGCCTTCAAAATGGTCTCTCAGTTTGGTTCACTAGGCTACACAATCATGGGGAAGACTGCTGATCTGACAGTTGTCCAGAAGACAATCATTGACACCCTTCACAAGGAGGGTAAGCCACAAACATTCATTGCCAAAGAAGCTGGCTGTTCACAGAGTGCTGTATCCAAGCATGTTAACAGAAAGTTGAGTGGAAGGAAAAAGTTTGGAAGAAAAAGATGCACAACCAACCGAGAGAACCGCAGCCTTATGATTGTCAAGCAAAATCGATTCAAGAATTTGGGTGAACTTCACAAGGAATGGACTGAGGCTGGGGTCAAGGCATCAAGAGCCACCACACACAGACATGTCAAGGAATTTGGCTACAGTTGTCATATTCCTCTTGTTAAGCCACTCCTGAACCACAGACAACGTCAGAGGCGTCTTACCTGGGCTAAGGAGAAGAAGAACTGGACTGTTGCCCAGTGTTCCAAAGTCCTCTTTTCAGATGAGAGCAAGTTTTGTATTTCATTTGGAAACCAAGGTCCTAGAGTCTGGAGGAAGGGTGGAGAAGCTCATAGCCCAAGTTGCTTGAAGTCCAATGTTAAGTTTCCACAGTCTGTGATGATTTGGGGTGCAATGTCATCTGCTGGTGTTGGTCCATTGTGTTTTTTGAAAACCAAAGTCACTGCACCTGTTTACCAAGAAATTTTGAAGCACTTCATGCTTCCTTCTGCTGACCAGCTTTTTAAAGATGCTGATTTCATTTTCCAGCAGGATTTGGCACTTGCCCACACTGCCAAAAGCACCAAGAGTTGGTTAAATGACCATGGTGTTGGTGTGCTTGACTGGCCAACAAACTCACCAGACCTGAACCCCATAGAGAATCTATGGGGTATTGTCAAGAGGAAAATGAGAAACAAGAGACCAAAAAATGCAGATGAGCTGAAGGCCACTGTCAAAGAAACCTGGGCTTCCATACCACCTCAGCAGTGCCACAAACTGATCACCTCCATGCCACACCGAATTGAGGCAGTAATTAAAGCAAAAGGAGCCCCTACCAAGTATTGAGTACATATACAGTAAATGAACATACTTTCCAGAAGGCCAACAATTCACTAAAAATGTTTTTTTTTATTGGTCTTATGATGTATTCTAATTTTTTGAGATAGTGAATTGGTGGGTTTTTGTTAAATGTGAGCCAAAATCATCACAATTAAAAGAACCAAAGACTTAAACTACTTCAGTCTGTGTGCATTGAATTTATTTAATACACGAGTTTCACAATTTGAGTTGAATTACTGAAATAAATGAACTTTTCCACGACATTCTAATTTATTGAGATGCACCTGTATATATATATATATATATATATGTTGTGTACTGGAAGATCCTGTCACCAAGACAAATTCCTTGTATGTGCAAGCATACTTGGCAATAAAGCTCATTCTGATTCTGAATCGTTGCAGTGTTTTGGCTTTGTGCAAACAGACTGAGCTAAATCAAAATCTAATTTTCCCCCAAATCTGCATCTATGCCGTATTTTTTTTCCAAGTCAGTGGGAGGGGCAGCACAGGGAGTATAAATAGCTTCAGAACTCAGTTGCATAGCAACCGATGCCATGGTGCAGAGGGGATCTGCCCCTTGACACGCCCCCTTTCTCTGTCTGTTCCATTTTCTCTGCCAATTTAACCCTAGAGCTCAGTTAAGCATGTGTCTGCATGCTCACAGCAGATCACCTTAAAGGTCAAGACGTCAGTCGACCAAAAGCATCACTAAATGTGTGATGCATGTGTTTAGTGTGTGACAGTATGTCAGCCAGATCAACAATGGTTTTGCTTCTAAGCTCTTTATGAACAGAGCGCAGCTCATCACAAAAGGCACAAACACACACAAAAAAGATCACTTGTATGACCGGCAGCAACCAACTCTGTGTTCAGCATATATGGCATATATTCATTAGGTATGGAAATCAAATGGAATCTAACAATTTTGGTTCTGATTCCAATTCCATTAAAAACTTTAATCAACGATAATATTAGTGCTTTTGAGCACTTTTTAATAAACAATATTATTTCTTGTTATATTAAAGTAACCTTTGTCACAACAAAACTCTGTTGTGAATATGTATCTTTTAACTATATATTGTCATCTGAACAATCACTCAGCAATAACATTGCTTTCAGTCTCACAAGCCTTAAAGGGTTAATTCACCCAAAAATCAAAATTCTCTCATGATTTAATTACCTTTAAGTCCATTTCAGCTCAGTTTGTCCATAAAATACAAGTGAATGGATTCCATCAGGCTGCTGGCTGTTTGAAGGTCCAAAAGGCATATTTAGGCAGCATAAATGTAATCGACACGACTCCAGTCAATCAGTGAATGTATTCTGAAGCAAATCGATAGGTTTGTGTAAAAATTAAATTGAATGTTTGATAAAAACAGAGATTTTATTTTTTTGCCAAATCGCACAGTCCTATGTCTTTGTATTATTTTGCTGCATTAAATTGTATTATTTTATCACACACAGGGTTTTATGCATGACATTTTCAGTGAAACATCCTCAGAATCAACCAACTGTATGCTCTCCAAAAACACAGCAAACTGGTGTAGCTCATTGGGTTGTAATCAAGTCTGCTCAATGTCATTCTCGTGTTCCACACTGTCCCATTAAAAATGTGTGGAGCAATTATTCAAACAGACAACTCTCTTTGATGCACTTGTGCATGTACTCACACACACACACACACACACACACACACACACGTCAAAAGCAGACACCATCCAAGTGTGTGCTTGTTTGTGAGAGTGACTGAAGAAAGGGACATTTTACAAATGCTGCATGTCAAGGAGGAGGAGAGCAGCACAGCAATTCATCCATCACCACCATCAAACACACCTCTAACCAGGAACGAGAGAAAGGTGTCAAAGGAGGGAGGAAAAGGGGGGGTGGGGGGGGAGAGAAAAATGACAAAATAGACTAGTGACAAAAAAAGTGACAGGGGGACAAGAAAAAGAATTCAAGAGAAGTAGAGATTTGAGTACTGTATGTAAGAAAAAAGCAATTCTGCTTTACAGTGATTTAATCTCTTTAAACCCTCTTAAAGTGACAGTTCACCCAAAAATGAAAATTATCATCATTTACTCACCCTCATGCCATACCAGATGTGTATGACTTTCTTTCTTCAGCAGAACACAAATTATGATTTTTAGAAGAATATTTCAGCTCTTTAGGTCCATACAATGTAAGTGAATTGGTGCCAAAAGTTTGGCGGTCCCTGAAGCACATAAAGCCATCATGAAATTAATCCACAAGATTCCAGTGTTTAAATCCATGACTTCAGAAGTGATATTTTAGGTGAGGGTGAGAAACAGATCAATATTTAAGTCCTTTTTTGCTAGAAATTCTTCTCGCTGCCCAGTAGGGGGCGATATGCATGAAGAATGTGAATCACCAAAAACACAAGAAGATTGTTTAAGTGAAAGTTAAAGTGGAGATTGACTAAGCAGGAAGGAGAATTTATAGTAATATAGGACTTCAATATTGATCTCTTTCTTACCCACACCTATCATATCACTTCTGAAGACATTGATTTAACCACTGAAGTCGTATGGGTTACTTTTATGCCGACTTCAAAATTTTGGCACCCATTCATTGTATGGACCAAAAGAGCTGAGAAATTCTTCTAAAAATCTTCATTTGAGTTCAGCAGATAAAATAAAGTTATTCACGTTTGGGATGCCTGTTCAAATGGCACATGCCCCCTCCAATTTTTGACTTTATGGCATAATATTGATTACCACAAAATGTTTTTCTTCAAATCATCCCTGTTCTTTAAAAAGAGCAAAAATCGAGGTTACAGTGAGGCACTTCGAATGGAAGTGAATGGGGGTCAATTTTTAGAGGGTATAAAGGCAGAAATGTGAAGCTTATAATTTTAAAAAACACTTAAATTAATTCGTCTGTTAAAACTCATGTACTGATCATGTAAGCTATAAAGTTGTCTAAATAATCATTTCTACATATGTTTTTAGGGTTTTAGGTTTTATGGCGTTTTGTTGTCATTAAAACAAAGTTGTAAAATTGGATATTCCTTTAAACAGTAAAGGTAAGTTTTATCACACTAAAATTATGTTAACAAGCATATTGTTTACATCTTGTGGCTACACTTTTGAAACAGTGAATTTGTTAACGTTTACAGATTGGCCTGATTCACTTCCATTGTGAGTGCGTCACTGTAACCCAGATTTTAGCTTTTTTTAAAGAAAAGGGTGAATAAGTCGACATTAATTTTTGTGGTAATCAATATTATGCCACAAATGCTGTCGACTGAGCTTAACTTGTATTGAACCCGGAAATCTCCATTTTCAGTTTCCTAGCGTAATTTTCCCTCCCAAAGTATAAACTGTTATGGAGAGCATTTTCAAAAGACTACATTTTCACTAATCAGACTAATTAGTTTTCATTTGAAAACTCAGTGTTCAGCATCCAAACATCCTCATTTTCTAAAGTATGCAGTTATGGAGAGAGTTTTCAAAAGCAAAATCACTGCGTTTTTAAACAAAAACGGATTAGTGTGGACGTGGCCTTAGTTAGAATTGCTTCGAACAGGCTCATCGAATTGAAAATTAGAGTTACAACTGTTCATTTGTTAAAGTAGTAACTAACGCAGACATGTTTGAGTTTAAATGTGTGTCGGTTTCACCAACACACACCCACAAAGGGTCAGCCTAGAGTCTAACAAGTCTTAGGACAACCACATCACCACCCTGTTTCCATGACACCCAACTTCCAGCTGTGGAACTATGAGGTCACTTCCTGTTCAAGCTACAATAACGGCTATGGGTTGCACAAGCAAGAAAACGAGGGAGAAAATAGAGTGTGGCGATGAGTGCTGGTCCGTCCTCTCACTTGCTTTGACACTTTCTTTCCCCACTCAGAGAGAGAGAAAGAGTTCATTCAACAGCTGACACACACACATACAAACACGCTGCCAAGTACAACAGCCGCTTCTGGTAACTCCCTGGTACTGCAGCCAAAGGATCCACACACACACATTGGCCTGTTTATAGCAAGAGTACTTCAGAGACGCAGCAGTGGAAGTGGTTGCACGAGTGTGTGTAATGTGTGTCAATTTTGTGTTTCTAACTGGACATAATTTAGCCTACACACTTTCATATCCTGTTTCCAATAATCTTTGTGTTACACACATCACACACACAAAGGCATGTAAAACTGTGGTTCCCAGAGATGTTTTCCCATAAACCTTGTTCTCTCCTAAATCAGTGCTGCTTTAAAGCAAATTTAATATACATTTATTTCACTTTTGCTTCTAGAGAGAGAGCAATCTTAGATAGATAAGGATAGATAACCCCAAAAAAATAAAAAAATTCCATCATCATTTACTGGCACACATGTCGCTACAATCCCATTTAAAAAAAACATTGTAGAACCAACAAGGAAATGTTAGGCAGAATGTTAGCCTCATTCACTTTCATTGTATGTAAAAAAGATTAAATGACTTTCAATGAAAGTGAATGGTGACTGAGGCTTACAATCCGCTTAACATCTCCTTTTGTGTTCCACAGAAGTCAGTCATACTGAAAAAAACTTTTGCTGGCTTAAGGTGACATTTTCAAAGCTGATGAATTTTAAAAAACCTCTTAACTATCACAGCGACTCAAACGTTAGTGGAACATGTCCATGGTTAATTAGTTCTAAGTTAGCTCTTCGAAGTTCTTCAAAAAGGTCTAGCATTACTTGGTTTAATATTTTGTTATCTAATGCAATGACTTTTGACATTTTAAAGTGTGCCTCAAGTGTCCAAAAGTATCCAAACACATGTGTGGCAAAACACACAAACACTTTTCCCCATCTCCATCTTCTCTCTTGCTGTCTTTCATTATATTCAAACATATTTTCTCTTGCATCACTCCATCCATCCCAAATACATTATTTCCACTCTTTCTCTGAGAAAGATGTCTGGTCTGTGTGTGGTGGCAATCATTTCTCACTAATGACTAGAGCAACAAGCTGTTAAAGCCCCATGACCCTGACAGAGAAAAGAAAGCAAAAATGAGATGAAGAGAAAGAAAGAAAGAGAAAGAAAAGGTGTCTTTACCTTGGGTAGATGCCGCTGATCATTGTGTCTTGTATGGGGTTACTGGTGCTGGTACTGGGACTGGCTGCTTTTGACATGAGCAGCACCACTAGCTCTCACATCTGTAGATTATTGCGGCTGTCATACACAAATCCTCTAAAGAAAAAACACAAATCCAAATAAGTACATATGACGCATCACTAAAAACAGCCACAAACCCTGTACGGACCCCACTGAAACTCAAACATAGATTCATGCTCCATAGGGGTTTGGTACCCAAGCCAAGCCTGATGGGACCTGACAAACTGTTGAGTTTCAGGCCAGGTTGAGGTAATTTTTGCAAAAATAAATGTATCTGAATCAGGTTTTTCTTTTATTTTAAGTAAAATATAATAAAACTTGCTTCCGGTTTTACAATAGTAGTATTATAAATATGGTACTTTTTGTTAGCTCTTCAAAAGGACTAATACATTTTTTTTTTTTTTTTACTTGATTTCTGTATTTCATGTTTTGCCAAATTAATTGTGCACATTAGTCTAAATCCATTAATGAGTCAGGCTATTGGTCAGTGCTCTGTGTTGATGGCTGTAGCACTATGAGGAGCAGAAATGGGATTCATCAAATTTATCTAAATATAATGCATCTTGTCCTTTAAAACTGTCCAAAAATTTTAAAAAATAGCAAGAAAACTCCATTTGAAATCCAGATTTTTTCATGGATGTCATCAGATTTTACATGTCTTCACAGACGCCAAGAGTCTAGATTTCTGCATTAGGTCAACATGAATCTAGATCTCTTCAGAGATTGACAGAGTCTAGATCTCTTCACAGAGGTCAACATGAATCTAGATCTCTTCAGAGATTGACAGAGTCTAGATCTCTTCACAGAGGTCAACATGAATCTAGATCTCTTCATAGAGGTCGACAGAGTCTAGCTCTTTTCAGAGATCGAGAGATTCTAAATTTCTTCATGTTAGTAAACATGAGTCTACAATTCTCCACAGAGGTCGACTGAGTCAAGAATAAGATCTCTTCACAAATATCGACAGATTCTAGATCTCTTCACAGATACTGAAGGAGTCTAGATCTATTCATGGAGGTCAACATGAATCTAGATCTCTTCACAGAGGTCAACATGAATCTAGCTCTCTTCACGGAGCTCGACAGAGCCTAGCTCTCTTCACGGAGGTCAACAGAGTCTAGCTGGTCGACAGAGTCTAGCTCTCTTCACAGAGGTCGACAGAGTCTAGCTGGTTGACAGAGTCTAGCTCTCTTCACAAAGGTCGACAGATTCTAGATTTCTTCACAGAGATTGATGATAGATCTCTTCACAGAAATCAACAGAAGTCTGTTTACAGTGACCCCAATGTTGAATGATCTGCCTCAGGAATCACCATCATCTCATCCTGCAATTTGCACTCCACTTGTTAAAGTCAGTTCTCTGAGCTTTGCATCTGCAACTGCAACATCAACCTGTTTCACTTAAATAGAAGGAGGGATGCAAACCATATCTACACACACCAGAATAATTAAAAAGACTTGAGGATGGGCTCGTCTCATGACTTTGGGAAGAAAGCAAACACCAAGAGACCACCCAGAACTCCCTTGCAACCGAATAACAATGTGCTAAAAAAAAAACAAACAAAAAAAAACATTCAGAACACCTTAAAAATATTGCAAAACCCTGGCAACCACATACAACATCCTAGCATTGAGGCAGCAACTTTTGCATGTGCAATCACCATTCACATTTTCTTCATAAAATGTAAAAAAAATAAAATAATGCTTATCAATATTGTCATCCAACAACATTATGAAAGCTTTGAGTATGTGAGTGTGTGATCGAGTGTTTGTGTGAGACCACCAGGCCTAGTAATATTCTAATTGTGCTCAAATGAAATGCACAGTGTCCAAATAATGAGCACGCATGCCGTTCCAATACATTCTCACCCTATTTTCACCTCCCATCTCTCCATCTTTCTCCCTCTCGTTACAGTGGAGGAAACAGGTCACACACACACACACACACACACACACACACACACACACACACACACACAAAGACACTCTCAGGCTTGTTAATCACAGCTCCACAAGGGGGTCTCAGAGGCAGAGGTCATCTCTGTTATGAGCTGGTCTGCCTTTCAACATCATGATTAATTTGCATCTGTGAGACAGTTGGTGGCTGGTTCCGCGCACAGGCATTCAACCCCAATGACCCTTTACCATGCTCTATTATCTGTTAAAAATATACAGAGCCTATAATACAAATAACTCATTCTTCTAATTGCCTCCTAAAACTAAAACAGCACGAAAGGGCACTTTCCTCTGAGACGAAGACTTTGCGTTTTATCATTTTTGAGACTCTTATTAATAAATGTCTCATTTTCACCCACAGCTCTCTCGAATAAAGAACTGCTTTTTCCAATTGTGCAGTTCCTTTTAAAGTGAAAATTGTGAGAAAACAACTATAACACGTGTAATCTCTCCATAATTTCAAATATTCTTTGTACAAAAAACTTTTTTTCCACTAAAATTAGCCCCCATGTATGGACTAATAGAGGTGATACAAACTACTAGCTTGCAGTACCATATGAATTTTCTAAGACTAATCCATTCAACTGTTAACACTTTATGAGGATGCTGTTCACGCAAATTTCCAATTTATCTCTATGGGACTTCCTGTAAAGCCTGCCTGAGTGAGTATTTATTACCATGAGGGGCGGAGCTTAGCAAAGGGTAAATTACAGAGAGAATTGATAATCAGAGATGTGCAGACAGCACTCTGAAAGAGGGAGATAATGGGTCTGCTGGTTCTAGGTGCAATAACTTGGTGGTGATTGCAGTGGCATACCGAAGTAGTGTTGTAAATGAGTTAATTTGTTAAGAACTTTTACCACATGGCTAAAAAGAGTTGAAAACCTCCTTAAAAGACTGTGTTAAAGGCCTTAAAATTAATTTAACTGGTTATACAGGCCATCTGCTTAGAGATGGACTAAAGTGTCAAAATCAAAGGGTCTGAAATATAGTTTGTACATTTGGATGTGCTGATCAGAAAATAGATCACCAAGTTCTAAGGCACTGTACTACAATGACCTATGGTTGCTGAGCAATGAGAAACAATGCCGTTCCCGTGACAAAAGTGGCTGTAATCCCGTCTCCAGGCAGAGAGGCACTTGTCATGAATCACAACCGTGGTAATCGAGATGAGATGACACCCAGTCACGCCCACTACCACACAGCCCAGAGAGAAAGAGAGATAGAGACAGACAGACAGAGTAAGAGAGAAAGGTGGGCAGGATATATAGTGATAGAGTGAAAGCATAAAAGAGACTGGGATTTAGGGGATTAAATGTAGAAAAAGAGGAATATAGAAAAAGAAAAGGGGATAGACAGGGGGCTGATAACAGTAGAGGCAAACAAGTGGCTCTTGTATACATTAGGCCACTACCACAATCTAAAGAGAGACCATCCAGTGATCCAACTGAACACCCACAGGTTAACATTCTCCTGTTCAGCAGCCCTGACGGCTTCAGTTAATGTTTTTAAAACATATTATGACAGAAAGGTCAGACTAGAGCAGCCTAAAATAATCTGGTCACATCCACCACCCCGAAGCATACACACCATCACTCAATCGGACAGAGACTGCATCTCAAAATCATACGCGCACACAAACACGTGCGTCATTAAATCAGAAACTCACTCCGACTCTACTGCAAAGGGAGGAGTAGGGAGTCATTAAAAAATACGAGTGGTGATAAGAAATGAAGAAAAGAGGGAATGAAGGAAAGAAAGAGTGATGGAACATTAAACCTCAGCTGGGAGGGGTTTAAAGGGTCATATCATACATTGTTTTTCCCTATTTTTTAAATATGTTACTTAAGTTATCTAGTGCTAAAAAGAGCCATAATTTGACCATTTACCAGCTTCTCTCACACCATATGTGAAATGAGAAACAGTGCTTTGCAGCAATTCCTCACAAGCTATGGGTTGCTATGTCAAGTCCAATACATTTTTAACTGCCCCATACTTCAATAGCAGCCTCATTTCAATGTCTGCTGTGACAGGTTGAAGAATGTTGAAATGTGTCGCTAAACTTATGGTTGGACTGACATAGGCGATATTGTTTAAAAAAATTAAAAAAAATCAGTTACTCATTTCTAACATTGGGATCCATTAGAAAGATATGCAGAGTAGGTGCTACACAGCCAGGAACAGCATGAAGTTTTGACAGACTTTCACGCATTTTACTCTTACCTATATTTCTTTTGTTTTTAGACATAACAGTATCTTACTTCCACATTACAAAACTGTGACAGGATGGGCCAAGTTTCTGAATACCAAATCATTAGCTATGTTTCCATCCAAGTTGCAAATGTAATTTATGCGAAACACCATAAAATTGCACAAACAGTGTGTGTATAAAGCCATGTTTCCATCTTTCCATGTGACTCTTTTATTAATAAAATTCTCGTCGTTCAGAGCACACAGAAAAAGCACTTGTAAAGAACTTTGTGTCATGTCTATGAGCGACAGTGTGTCACTCAGTTCTGGGAGCGCTGTGTGTGTGCATTCCTCCTTCCTTAGGTCTTTGTCATGTGGATGTTTTCCAAAAGTGTCATTGAACCTTTTCTTTGGCAGAGTTGGAGTTTGTATACTTCTTATTTGCTCTACAAACTCGATACAGTTTCTGTTTTTTCTAGACACAGATATTTCAGGATGACAAGAGCAACATTTCAGATGCAATGATTGGTCCACTGGTTAGTCCAGTTATGAACGAGATATTCAGTCACATAACTTTTTTGATATGCATCTTGTATTTCTAATAAATTCATTAGGAGTTCATTTGGTGAATGTGTTTCAATCATAGTTTATAAGTATTTCTTCTTATTTAATAAAAAAAATGCAACCACCTCACACGAGCTCATAATTTTTTTTTTTTTTTTTTTTTTCGCATTTTGATGATTTTATTTGCATCTTGGTGCTTCAATCCAGCTATTTTTTATGCGATATTCCAAAATATGCATAAATCTACATGGATGGAAACGCAGCTATTCACTTGTACCGGTAAATGTGGATGGTCACGTTCAGATAATTTCATGACATCTGAAAGGTGAGGTTGTTTTGAGTTTTAAAATGCTACATTTTCAAAATGGACTAAAATGTCAAGGAAAATTTTTATTGCTGATGATATGACCCCGTTAAAGGTGCACTCAGTACGTTTATGTGAAACGTCTGTCAATAAAGAAGGTAACTGCTGTAATTATCAATCAAAACACCACAGCAGATGAGGTCATTGGGAAAGTGAAAGTAAAACTTGTTTGTTCGTAAGATCAAGTGTGTGTAGGTGTGTCTTCGGGAAAATACGCCTGTGTGGGGATCTGTGTTTTAGAGTGTTTTTGTCAAGGTCTTCTCCTGAAGCGCCTTGGACATCTCCGCAAGCTTGACGCAACCGCAAAGTACTCTTGTCTGTCTTCCTCCCTGACTCTCTCCCATCCTCGGTTATCTCAACCCTACTTCGCTGAGGTGTGTGTTTTTTCTTTTTTTGAGAATGAACAGAAAGCCAAACTGGAACGTGAGCTGGCACAGCCCGGCTCGCCAGCCTGCCATTGTGCATATAAATATCTTTGGTGCGTCTTAAAGACGGCTGAATCTGCACTGAGGCTGAGGGGAGAAGACAGGGTCCTCTCCCCACCCCTACCAAATGGATTGTCATATCAGATTTAGGTGTATAGGTTATTACACCCTTGGGCTACGGTTTCCAGCACTGTCGTCTGGATGGGCCGGATTGGGTTCCAGAACTCTCTCACTCTCTCTTTCCCAACCAAATGCACACACAAACGCACAGTCCTTATTCCCTCTTAAACTTTCTGTATGTCCATAAGTGCAATAATGCTCTCAGCAAGAATGTATGGGCAAGATAACGTACAAATGTGAAAAAAGTAAAGGGAGACAAAATTTTATGGAAAATTACTTTAAAAATTCCAGTTATTCCTCTTGAGTTCAGAGAGTTAAAAGACTTTATTTACCACACTTGAAACTGTGGCACTGATCACCTCTACATAGTCAATGGGATATTGTGAGTTGAGAAAAATAAAGCTCACAGCAGTGTAAATGTAGACCCTCAAGAATACAGACTGCTATGCTACAGAAAAATTCAGAGATGAACCTGAACTCTATCCTTTTCCGTCTCAGAGCTGCCCGTATGATATCAGATTGGAACTGCAAATGGCAGCCACAGGGGGGAGCCAGCATTAAAGGGATAGTTCCCCAAAAAATGAAAATTCTCATCATTTACTCACCCTCATGCCATCCCAGATGTGTATCACTTTCTTTCTTCAGCAGAACACAAAGATTTTTAGAAGAAAATATCAGCTCTGTAGGTCCATACAATGTAAGTGACTGGTGATCAGACATTTGTAGCTCCAAAAATTACATAAAGGAAACATGAAGGTAATCCATAAGACTCCAGTGGTTTAATCCATTTCTTCTGAAGCGATATGATAGGTGTGGGTGAGAAACATATCAAGTTCTTTTTTTTAACTCTACATCTCCACTTTCACTTTTACATCTGAAAGTCACATTTGGTGCCTTTTTAGTTAAGTGGACATTTAGAGTAAAAAAGGTCTTACATATTGTTCTGTTTCTCACCCACAACTATTATATTGCTTCTGAAAATATGAACTTAAACACTGGAGTCATATGGCTTACTTTTATGTTTCCTTTAAGTGATTTTTGGAGCTACAAATGTCTGATTACCATTCACTTGCATTGTATGGCCCTACAGAGCTGAGATATTTTAAAACAAAAGCTTCATTTGTGTTCTGCTGAAGAAAGTCAGACACATCTGGGATGGCATAAGGACGAGTAAATAATGAGAGAATTGTCATTTTTGGGTGAACTATCCCAACTTTTGGTCATGGCTACTTTGAAGACACTTCAAAATGACTTTTTATGTACTTACATTCCAAGTAAAAGAAAAGTACAAATGTGTTATTTTTAGTCTTTTATTGCACTCTTATCATTGTAAAATGGCACATTTTTGAATGGCATGTAAAATTGTAAAAATAATCACTCAACCTTAATTGTTTCAATGGATCTGTTGCTATTTAAATTATCTAAAATACAAAGCACTGACCATTTAAATTGAGCCTGTACATCTTGAAAGAATTATAAACAGTTACGGTTCTACAGTGTTGTTATGTGCCTAGATAGTCTTTAAAATAAACTTACTTTACCCAAAAATGAAATTTCTCTCATCATTTACTCACCCTCATGCCATCCCAGATGTGTATGACTTTCTGACTTCTGCTGAACACAAATTAAGCTTTTTAGAAGAATTTCTCAGTTCTGTTGGTCCTTTCAATGCAAGTGAATGGTGATCAGAACTCAGAAGGTACAAAAATCACAAATGCAGCATAAAAGTAATCCATACAAATCCAGTGGTTTAATCTATGTCTTCAGAAGCAATATGATAGGTGTGGGTGAGAAACAGATAAATATTTAAGTTTTTTTTTTTTTTTAACTATAAATTCTCCTCCCTGCCCAGTAGGGGGCGATATGCTTATGTAAATCACCAAAAACAGAAGAAGAACTCTTAAGAGAGAAGAGTGCTTATGAAAGTGAAAGTGGAGTTTTATAGTAAAAAAATGACTTAATTATTGATCTGTTTCTCACCGCTTCTCATTTACTTGCATTGAATGGACCAACAGTTCTTCTAAACATCTTCATTCATGTTCTGCAAAAGAAAGTCATACACTTCTGGGATGGCATGAGGGTGAGGAAATGATCAAATATCCCTTTAACATTCACTTATTTTAACAACACATACAATGATGTCTTATGACAAAGTGAAAATCTTAGTGAATGCCGTATGTGGTATAATGACATGGAGAGCTTAAATAATTTTCAAGTAATTACATATATTGCATATTTTTGCTGTGATCTTGTTTTATTGTTATCATCTTCACCTCCATCCCCCCTTTTGGGTGTGGGCTAACTTGGACATGACATCCCGGGCTGAATATGAATCCCACTCCGTCCCTGGAGGGGTTCAAATCTAAAGAGGCCTCTTAAGATCTGTGTGATCTTTAAACGTGTCCTTGGGGAGCCAAGAGCTATTCATGTAATAGCCTGCATCTTGTTGGACCTGACTAACCATTCCAGAAACATTATGAAGGTTTCAAGCAACGTCAGTTTGGCCTTATTAATAATTATGAACTTGTCCTTCGCCATTATAGAATTCGTTTATTCGCTGCTCAACTGTGAGGGGGAAAAAAGTCATGAATGTACCTGGCGATGTTAAGCAGAGGATGTTTCGTTCTGACCAGCTTCCTCACATGCATGGCCACATTACTGAGCTCATCACTGAGTAAACACCGTAAACTCATGAATGAAGTGGGATATCCTACGACCTTCTCCGCGTCAGACACCACTTTAATCCAGTTCGATGGAGACGGGTTGGAGAAAATATTCAGATTCCTTCGTCCAATGCAAGAGAGCCGTGACCTCAAAGCCATTATAAAACAAATAAAAACTAAAAGTAACCAGTTCATTAAATTCGTTAATGTGCATTGGTATTTTCAGACCAGTTCACATGAGGGATCCCTGAAACTCCTTCACCTATAAATACTGTAAGATGCAGCCTCTGTCCTCTCCAATTCACCTCCATGCTGAAGAAAACATCGTCTCCCTCCACACAGACGTCGTCTCCACTTATCGAGCAATGGTCTCAAGTTATTACAAGCATACTGATTGAAACCGAGAGTCCGTGTTGATAACAGAATGTCCGGTTCAACAGAATTAAACTCACACGTTTCGACAGCCGCACCGTGTCGCCATCTTCCGCGAAGCAGTTTACAGCTGTCGTGAAGAGTCCGCGGTTAACCCCTTCGTCACTGAAACTTTCTGAAGTTTCTGCAGGTTCTTCAAGACATGAAAGTAACTGTGGGTCTCACTGCCAAACTGCAATAGACTAATTGGTTTAATGGGAATATGTTTTAATAGGAATTATTTACCAATCCTGTTACTTTCATCTGGTTCAAAACCTTTTTTCTAAGTCGACTGGAACAGCATATTTCCTCTATTGCATGCCATGAGTGATTATTCTGAATTTGTGCTAATCTCAATGTTGAGATCATGCCAGTCAAGAGTAAAACAATCCCATGGGATCACAGAGTTGACTTCAGCTGTATAAACTGTTAAAAAGCCAAGAGGGAATTTCACTGAAGAGCAAGAACCTTAATGATGTCAGAAGTTGGGGGCCTGGGTAGCTCAGCGAGTATTGACGCTAGTTACCACCCCTGGAGTCATGAGTTCGAATCCAAGGCGTGCTGAGTGACTCCAGCTAGGTCTCCTAAGCAACCAAATTGGCCCAGTTGCTAGGGAGGGTAGAGTCACATGGGGTAACCTCCTTGTGGTCTCTATAATGTGTGGTTCTCGCTCTCGGCGGGGCACGTGGTGAGTTGTGCGTGGATGCTGCGGAGAATAGAGTGGGCCTCCACCCGCTTGTTTCCGTTGTAACTCGCTGCGTGGATTGATGGTCTCAGATGCGGAGGCAACTGAGATTTGTCCTCCGCCACCCGGATTGAGGCGAGTCACTACGCCACCACGAGGACTTAGAGCGCATTGGGAATTGGGCATTCCAAATTGGGGAGAAAATAAAATGATGTCAAAAGTTATTTTACAGGACACTATATTTATTTAGACACAGCAGCCTTTGTTGGAAGATTCATGTTTTGCTTAAAACCTGTCACAGATGGTGACAATCGTTTGTCACAATGTTACCACTCAGAAAAGTACGTTTTCTGAGTGGTAATTAAAGCAGAAAGGATCAGTTGGTTCAGTTGACTTACTGAGTTATTCTTCTATTATAATTTTTTTACAGATACATTTGAAGATTATAGTTTACTTCAGATTCTCCCAATTAAACTTACTTTAGACCACCCACCATAGCCTTGCATACTATATTTTCTTGCCACAATTCTCATGTGTGTTTTCATGGTTATATGACAGATAATGTGGTTAACAGATTACAAAAATTGCCCTGTTCTTTTAGGTAAACTGATGTCCAGGGACAAGTTAAATTAATAGATGAACGGGTAAACTGTGTAAATCCAATCTGACTTAAATCTGTATTGCAGTGCATCTTTCATTAAGTCTTTTAAAGGAATATTCAGGGTTCAAAACAAGTTTAGCTTAGTCGACAGAATTTGTGGTATAATGTTAATTACAAAAAATATTAACAATAATATTTCAACTCGTCCCTCCTTTTCTTTAAAAACTGCAAAAATCTGGGCTAGGCAATTGCAATGGAAGTGAATGGTACCAATTTTTGGAGGGTTTAAAGGCAGAAATGTGAAGCTTATAATTTTATAAAAGTACTTACATTAATTCTTCTGTTAAAATTTGAGTATTTGACTATTTTAGCTGTAAAGTTGTTTGAATCACCATTTTTGCAGTCGACTACTAAATTACTAGGATTACATGGTTTACAGCGTTATGTCGCCATGGTAACAAACTTGTAAAACTGTATATAACTTTACACAGAAAAGGTTAGAATGTGATTTTATCACACTAAAATCATGTTAACATGCATATTGTTTACATCTTATGGCTACACTTTGGAAACAGTGATTATTTTAACATTTATGGATTGGCCCTATTCACTTGCATTGTAAGTGCCTCACTGTAACCCAGATTTTTGTTTTTTTAAAGAAAATGGAAGAGTCGAAAATTGTTCTTGTGGTAATCAACATTATACCACAAATGCTGTTGATTGAGCTTAACTTGTATTGAACCCGGGAATATTCCTTTAAAGCTGAATACAAAGGTACACAGATAATAATTCCTCTGGAGCTTCCTGATGTTAAGAACATCTAATTATTTTAAGAGCTCATGGCTTGAAAAAAAAAATACTTGTGTACATGAGAACACTTGGCAATAAAGCTCATTCTGATTCTGATTCTTGCTCATTACAGGTATAAAACTGGCAATTTTCTGGTAACCAACACTGAATGTAAACCACAATGCCATATCACCCAATTCTACAGTCATAGAGATCCTATACTATAGGTCTGAGAATAACCAATATGTAAATATTACTGATGTCATGTTTGAAAGCAGGGAAATGCTTAGAACTGGCATAGAAGAGGACAATATTACACACTCATGTGATTACACATTCATACTTGGTAATGTGGGCATAAAAGTGTGTGTGTATGTGAGAAAGACTGACAACAAAAAAAAAGACAAAAAAATTAATAAAAATAAAATAAGGCCTCTCGATTATCCTCTCCTTTTGAAATTCAATAAATTTGACCTTGAATCTCAGATTCCCCACGCACCTATTTTACAGCGAACTGACACAGAAGTTTTTACCAATAGAATACAGTGTTACACTGTATAGTTACGCTAACCGATGGCCTCATCGATGATGTGGCATAATGGAATAATGACAATCCTAACCATTCAGCCTTCTTTTGTTTGCACTTCTAGAGAATTTCAAAATCATTCCACTACCACACCCACGTCACGCTGCCTCTGGGTTTTAGATATCTGACCAAAGCTGAATCAGCTGTGGCAGAGACTCCAGGTGGCAGCTGCTCTTCTACACTGATCCAGAACCAGTAACTGTGACCTGTACATTGCAGAAACAGAAAGAAACCAAAGTCAGTCCAACCTCAGAAATTGGTTTGCTCAATATTATTAAAGGTATAGTTCACCTAAAATTGAAAATTCTCCCATCATTTCCTCACCCTCATGCCATCCCAGATTTGTATGGCTTTCTTTCTTCAGCAGAACACAAATAAATATAGGCCCATACAAAGCAAGTGGATGGTGATCAGCACTTTAAAGCTCCAAAAAGCACAGACAGTCATAGTAAAAGTAATCCATACAACACCAGTGGTTAAATGAATGTCTTCTAAAGCGATACGATCACTTTGGGTGAAGAACAGATCAACATCATCCTTTTCACTATAATTGTTTACTTCCGGTCGCTCTCCAGTGTGCGTTCATGAGAGGACCCAGTTCAAGCTGCCTCTTGCGTAATGTAAGCACGTTCATCTAAACCTTGTCATCGTTTCTTTTCTGTCACGTGTTATTAATTAACAAATTAAGACTATAATCATAATGTAATTAAGAGGTCTGTTGTGCCCCGTGGAGTAATTTAATAGAACCAAAACTTCAGAAGTTGAAACAACACATGCAATTATAATCAAGTCTTTTTAGAGACTTGTAGACATCTTTAATAGGACCGGGAGCAACCTAGACAACAGATTATTTCCTCTGTGGTATGCTCAAAGCTTCCTGTTCAACCATAGTGTCTAGTTTGTGGTATAATGGTAGACCTCAGAGTTTCTCACAAAGAGAACCGCTTTGATAAGCCGGGGTCCCCCCAAGGGGCGACTCCTGGTGCCCAAAGATGGATGGGAAGGAAGGCAGGGACAAGCAGACCAGGAAGGATCCGGAGGATGATTAAGAGGCTAAGGAGGAGTTTGTGGATGATCAGAAGGCCAGGGAAGTGACCACAGGGCAAGGACAGGGTCAGGAGGCCTGGGAGGCGGCCACAGGGTCAGGACAGGGTCAGGAGGCCTGGGAGGCGGCCACAGGGTCGGGACAGGGTCAGTTGGTTCAGGGTGTTGAGTCTCAGGAGGCGGAGCCACAGGAGCAGGGAATTGAATTCCAGGAGGAGGATCTGGAGATGGAGCGGGCAGAGCCGCTGGAGAATCAGGGATTTAAGACTCAGGAGGAGCTGTAGGTGGAGCGGGCGGAGCTGCAGGAAGACCAGAGATTTGAGTCGGAGTGGGAGGAGTCCCTGGAGAAGTCCCAAAAGGAGCGGGCAGAGCTGCTGGAAGAGGAATCATAGGGGGAGTGGACGGGACCGCTGGAGGAGGAGTCTCTGGGGGAGCGGGCAGAGTCGTGAAAGACTCTGAGGGCGGAGTCACTGTGGTCAGGAGCACTGGTAGCTACTGGGAAACAGCCTTTGTGTCTGCGAGTACTGGCAGTGACAGGGGAATGACCTCCATGGTCATGAGCACTGGCTGCGACTGGGGAACGACCTCTGTGGTTGTGAGCATGGGCAGTGATTGGGGAATGACCTCCGTGACCGTGAACACTGGCAGTGACAGAGGAACGACCTCCATGGTCGTGAGCACTGGCTGCGACTGGGGAACGACCTCCGTGTTCGTGAGCATGGGCAGTAATAGGGGAACGACCTCCGTGGTCATGAACACTGGTAAAGACAGGGGAACGACCTCCGTGGTCGTGAGCATGGGCAGTGCCTGGGGAGTAGGAGCCCTTCTCTTCCGGTTCCGGACGGCCATGAGCACAGCTGTGGGAGAATCGGAAGGCGGAGCCGTGGGAGTCTCGATGAAGGAAGTCTCCAGGACCACCGAGGCTGGGGAGAAAGTGGTCTCTGTTGAAGGGAGCTCGGAGACCACTGGAGCCATAGTGCCCCCCCACCCCCGAAAATTCCTCTAGGGCTGGAGCTGGCATGAAAGCTGGCTCTGGGACGGACGAGGCTTGCAACGCTGGCTCGTTGGCCGTGGCAGGTGTGGGCATTGGCCGTGGCAGGTCTGGAGGCAGGAGCTGAGAGCAAAAGATCTGTCCTTACAATTTCTGAGATAAAATCCTGAAGAGACAGACAATCACAGTCCAAAGGGACCAGTCTCCTCACATGTTCATTGAGTCCCAACCAGAACATAGTTCTGAGGGATCTCTCACACCAGTTCAATTGGGTGGCCAGACTCCAGAATTTAAGGCAGTACTCAGCTGCAGAAGTGAACCTTTGGGACAATCTCTCAATCAATTCTGCTGGATCCATAATGTGGTCAGTTCTTCTGTTACGCCGATGGGAAGGACAAGATGAGAGAGTGTGGATACAAACGCAGAATTATTTATTATGCTACTCAGATGAAGAAATAATGATGAAAATAAAACACTTGAGATAAAGGGAAATCAAACGTAACAGCAGTTTGCTGGTTAAATATGTATGTAACATTCAAACACTAATGTGCTCACGAACGAACGAACGAACGAACGAACGAACAAACAAACAAGAACCGACCATGAGTGAAGGAAACCAGAGGGTATTTATACACAGATGAATGATGAGGGAACAGGGAACAGCTGTGGAAGATGGAGGGCAGGTGAGTGTAATCAAAAGGTGATCTGAGTCACATATCTAAAGATCATATGAGGTGAGTTCCTGCTTTTAAAACATGGTAGGCATTTGTGAAAAGACTCATTTATGGTGTATACAAGAAATATGCTCCGCCAGAAGAGACTGTGACACACACATACACACACTGTAAGCAAACACACAAATGCAAATCATATTTCATTTTACAAAGCTTCACTTGTCCCTGTGATTGTAAAATGGATGTTTATTTTTCGCTATAACCGGTGACGGATTCTGCACCCAGCTGTTTTGCATCTACTTTTAACTCAGTTGTAATACTTCCCTCTTATAGAAATCCCATAAGTTTCTTTTTGAAATGGAGACACAAACTCACATACACACATAGGCATACGTACACAGAGACAATACACACAAAATATAAACAAGCGGGAATTACAATGAGAACAGAAAAAGCTGATGCTGTCTCATGACCACACTTTTTCCACCAGGCAATTTCCAAGAGACGTAAATTCCATCCTCTAATCTTATTTGTCATTGCATATTAGGGCCTTACTTGTGTTTACAAACCATATTCCTCTGCACTTGATACACAATGCTAAGAGCTATGGAATCGAATCGGAGTGAAAGCCAATCCCTGCTGGAGAAAACACAGTTTGGCCTGTTAGAAACAGGCTGAAGCACCTCCTCTGGTATCAAGAGGGGTAACAGTATCCCTTCTAGGATGTAACTGTTTATCATGGGCTAATGTTCGGCAGGGGCTGCCAGAGCTGTGTGTGCTAAACAATGCACTCATTCAGGCAGCCGCGCATCTGCTAGTGATCTGGGATGGGACGACGGCCTTTGGTCCAAGCCAGAGGACAGAGGAGGTCTCGTGCCACCATGCCCTTCATGTGCCATGCCTGAGAGTGGATTGTGCATACACCAATAGACTGGAGATGAAAAAAAGAGAAAGAAAGAGACAGAGAAAGATATGTATTCAGGGTTTACAGATTCTTCTATACATACAAACAAAAAACTTACACCAATAGACACAAAGCCAGTCTACATGGCCTTCATCTTCTTGGCCACAGTCTTTTTTTTCCTTTCCTAAGTTTTCTGGTGTTAGCTGGTCTCACATCCTTGTCTGGTAGGCTAGTTTAAGAGGGATTTTGGACACTTGTTAGCCGGTCAGGCTGGGAGACCAGCTAGACCAGCTTTAACCAGCTATACAAATAAACTTTGAACTTTGAACTTGACTGGTTTGAGCTGGTCTCCCAGCCTGGTCAGGGTGGTCTGGTAGGCTGGTTTTAGAGGGATTTTGGGCACTTCTCAGCTGGTCAGGATGGGAGACCAGCTAGACCAGTTTAAACCAGCTAAGCAAATCATCTTAGACTGGTTTAAGCTGTTTTAGAAGAGAGTTTAGGCTTCATTTATCTACAAGAACCTCAGGTTCCATCCATGGCATCCTTATCTAAAGTTACTGAAATAAAGGTGATGAAGAGATTGATGGTGTGATTGGATTGTTGCAAATGGACCTTTCTGTGTGCTCCAAAATTATGACACCTAGTGTGAGTATCTGTCACAAAACTGATCTTGCTAAAACCTAATGAGACTTTACATCTGGCAGTGCACAGTGTACATGTTCTGTCATCTTCATAGAGCAGAATGACTCACACTTAGGCTTGAAAGAAGTTTTATGACACTTTTTGACCGATGATTTGTGTGATGATTGATGACACTAAATATGTGTGCATCATTTTCTTTCTAAAATACACCAGACATGCTCAATGAACAACTCTTTTACCATTTAAGTCTAAATATGTTACATTATCTGACTCTAATAATTGTAACACATTTGTTGTAAGACACATTTGGCCCCTCTTACCATAACCTAGAGTAGGTTTTAGTTCACCCAAAAAAAGAAATTTGGGTATAACTTTCTTCTGCTGAACACAAACAAAGATTTTTAGATTAATATTTCAGCTCTGTAGGCCCTCACAATGCAAGTAAACAGGATCCAGAACTTTGAAGCTCAAAAATCACTTAAAGGCAGCATAAAGGTAATCTATATGACTCAGATTAAATCCATGTCTTCAGAAGCGATATAATTGGTGTGGGTGAGAAAAAGATAAATATTTAAGTCTTTTTTCTATAAATCTCCACTTTCAAACAGCCATCTTAAGCGTTCTTTTCTCCGAAAGCCCTGTTCACACCGCCGTAGACACTGTGTGACAAAAAGACACGATCCCATTTATTTACAATGTGAGCAGAGTGACTTCCAGCAACATGAGCTGCAGTGACTGCTGGCGACAGAGATTGCCGCGGCGAGCGACAAGACAAAGTTAAGAAAATTTAAACTTTATGCAAATGACGAGTGACATTCACGAGCGACTACCAATGAGAGTAAAGACAGTGGAGCTCATGTCATCCGTCTCCAGGCAGTAAATGTGAGATACTGGAGTCGAGTGCAGCAAGATGGAGAAGTTAAAACTTTCTGTGAGCGATTTCACTGTTCTATATAATTTGTCTGTTGCCACATACATGGATATAGCCTAATAAAAATGATATGTGGAAAACCATGTCGGCATTCCGAGTGAGTTTGATACATTGACTTACACTGATATATTGTTAAACTTATTCATGATATGATTCAATGAGCACTGCTGCAGGTTATATAAAAACAAATATACGTGCAAAATGTTCAATTTTAGTAGAAATAGAACTGATTCCTTGTCAAATTACAATGATATCTTAGTTTTACTGGCAATAAAATCCTTTACTGTAATCAATATTTCCAAAGGTACTATGGCCAGACATGCAGTCCACCAATAACATTAAGAGACAGCAGAAAAACGCCCACCAGCAACACAGATTGCAGAGTCTAACGACACCAAGCAACAATGTCGTTTGTGGTGAAAAAAAAAAAAATGACAGACTGGGTGCTAATTTTCAGTATGTTTGCCAAGATATATTCATTTGAAGAGGACTTATTTGCAGTTTGCTACGAAAAATAACTCTGTTTTAGAAGTGAAATCAGGAATTTTTTGATCATCTAAAATATTGCCCAGTGTTTATGGAAAATCGGATAATCTAAAAATTGACTTGAAAAGACTCCAGACTGTTACAGACCGTATCTGTCAATTTACTTTCATGTGTTGACGGATGACTCTTGACCGTTCCAATATGGCGGACGCGCCGAATTATCGCGGCCCATGGGAACAGCTGCTAGCGAGGTATCTACGTACAGATATATATGTGTTTCTCACCCACACCTATCATATAGCCAGGGACGGATTAACCACCGGGCCGATTGGGCCATTGCCTAGGGGCCTCTTAACCCGAAGGACCCCGAGCTTTAAATCAATTATTTATTTATTTTGAGATATCTATTATAAATCCACGTAAATGTCAGCCTTATGTGAAATACCATTTGTTTGGCCGAATGCGTGCTGGACGACAGCAGTGTGATAAAGCAAAAGATGCCTTAATACCCTAAATACAATATGTGCATGGTAACCTTTTGTAATATTTGGTTAACCGTGAGAGTTCACTAACGCTTATTCTGTTATTTATTGGGAGTCGGAAATAAAGAATGTTTATTGCCATGGATGCGTCAAACACAATCTCAGATAGCAGGGAATAAAGTGCACAGTGAGCTATGAGCCTAAATAGCACAACACATAGATCTTGTGTTGACATAGACAAAATGCGTAATTCTGCCCGGGCACGTTCACTGTCCATGAGCGAACGCTATGGATTACAGGACTTCTTCGGGATGCTTTGATTTTTAACTGATTCAGAATTTAACTTGTGTAATTATTGTCTACACACCAAAGCAAAAGGGGTAAATAACCAGTGGCTCACCGTTTATCAAGCGTTGAAACTTGGCCAGGTGAAAAACTATCTGGAATTATGTTTAACAGTCACATTAAGTCATTTTTGCAACCTGAACTTCAACAGAATATCGATTTGTGACACCAGTGATGAAAAAGCTTGATGCAGCGGAACAAATGGTGAAACAGAATACAGGTGTCTTGAGATGCGTTAATACATATTGAAATTCTTTTTAAGTTAACAGTGTCTAACAAAATGTGACAGCCCTGCACAATTGTAAAATTGTAAAACAGAACAGAGGTGTCTTGAGATGTGTTTATAAATATGTGTCTAAACAATTTGATGGTCCTGCGCGGTACGCTGAAAAAAGTGAGTTGTGGCACAACGATCAAAGACGCCTGTCCAGTGTGTGTTTACATGTTCTCGAAAAACTCTCCAAAAACAGAGCAGGTACAGCCCGTAACTCGCTCTATAGCATACTTGAAAAACTGACCCGAACCTGGCCTAAAACTTGTATGTTTGTCAGGTACCGTCAGACTCATGCAGAATAACTGAATAGTGATTTCAGTATTTGAATACCATGCACATCCCTATTAATAATGCATGATTTTGGATCGGTTCATAATCAAAAAGTACATATAATTGGCATGTAAGACATTGCTCCAGACTTTTCTTCCGTCAATTTGAAAAATACAACCAAATCTGGCAAGCGTCCTGTAATGCATAAAGGTGAACTTAGTCACGTGACACATCTTGCATAGCCTCTGAAGACATTGATTTTAACCACTTGAGTCTTTTGGATTATTTTTATGCTAACTTTTATGATTTTTGGAGCTTCAAAATGTTGGCACCCATTTACTTGCAATATTTAAGACATTTTTTTAAATGTCCACTTAACTAAACAGGCACCACATGTGACTTTCAGATGTAAAATTGAAAGTGGAGATTTAGAGGGCTTTCACACTGGGCATGTTTGCTGCGGTCCGATTCCGAGTGCGATTGTTCCCTGTGCCCCCCACAGCGTTGGTCTGGTTTAACACTGACTTGATTCATCTTACGTCATCACAAACACGCATGGAGAACACAATGCAACTCATCATACTTTTTATTTTTTTGTTATTTTGGTGCCATTATACGCAGCAGAGTGAATGACAACTGCGTATATGTGCGCTTCATGGTGTAACTCATCAGATGCCCAGGGGAAGGCGGCTTGCTGCTGCTCGCATATGGCGTTTTTTGAGGAGACAGCTGATTGCAAGGAATTCATTTGCATCTTTGTTTACACTGCATTCTTACTCACGCTCGTGTCCAAGGTGAAGTTATCGCCACTGTCATCTCCTATTATACCCTATATTTATTAGTCGAAACTAATGATGTCATCATCGGCTAATACGCATGCGCAGGTTACTTTACTTCCTGAACGAGTGCGCACCCGAGTCCGAGTTGCTTTCACATTCAAGCGAATCGCGCTACAGTTCCATTGCAACCGAACTCAGACCACCTCCAACAGTTAGTCTCGGGTTCGGTACCGCGGTGTGCTCCCCGGTCCGCATGACAGCTTTCACATTACCAATTTTTCATGTGAACCGTGCTCTGTTTCGAACTAAACTGCCAGTGTGAAAGCACCCATAGAGTAAAAAAGAACTTGATCTGTTTCTCACCCACACCTGTCATATAGCTTCAGAAGATATGGATTAAACCACTGGAGTCTTATGGATTACTTTTATGTTTTCTTTGTGATTTTTGGAGCTACAAAGGTCTGATCACCAGTCACTTATATTGTATGGACCTACAGAGCTGAGATATTCTTCTAAAAATCTTCGTTTGTGTTCAGCAGAAGAGGGTGAGTAAATGACTGAATTGTAATTTTTAGGTGAACTATTCCTTTAATTACCTGCAGATTTCGAGCTCATATACAATGACTCCCATTATGAAAATGCAGCCCATACAAAGGTGTTTAATTAATAGGAAAGTGTTCAGACCTTTTCACATTTTTTCCCCCATTAATTGTCTCGTTTAAAAATATTAAGCACCCCTGCGGAGCGCTGATAACGCGCGGGGGGCGAACGATAACACATCAGACAACGGAACCTATTCACTCCTATCGCGCGACAACCTCCGCCACGCGTGGAGTCCTGAGTGAAAACTGATCTGTGGAAAATTGGGGAGGAAATAGCCTTCCTTGGATCAGCATGGCCGTATAGAGTTACGGCGGAGGCCCCTCCCCCTGTCTGGCTCGCTCTTTTTTCTCAACCACTCGGTTGGCTTTCCGAGAGTGCTCGGACCAGCTTACGCTCAGACCGTTGAGAAATAGCAGGCAGAAGATGGCTGACTCGACCGGGCACGACGAGCCCGCAACAGCACCAGCAGCAGCATCAACTTCACCGGGGCTTCTCGCGCGCCTGCCATTCGCTGCCTCTCTGCAACTCTGAAACGGCCCCGCCTCGCTCCGTGCCGCTCCGAGAGATTTTTTAGAAAACATGGCTGAGATGGAGAAAGAAGGGAGACCCCCGGAAAACAAGAGGAGCAGAAAACCAGCTCACCCAGTGAAGAGGGAAATTAATGCGGAGATGAAGGTAGGTTGTGCGCTCGCTCTCTTTGGCGCGCGACTCAGGCGCCCATAAAGGCTTGTCATTTGCGTGCGTTTAGCTCACCGCCGCTCCGCCCTCGGACTGGATATAGAGAACCGATTCATTCAGGCGCTGTGTTTGGGGTTAATCAGCTAACTTTGATTTTTGAGGGGGTTGCAGAACAGGTCGGCATTATTTTTTCTCTCGTTTTCTTTTTAAGGTTAATTCACAGACCTTCAGTCTCCATCTCCAGTGCTTTAGGTTCTCTAGTGCACATTGCATTATGAATATATACTTTATTTGAACATATTTATTTATGCTTTTTCAGTCATGTGCATGTAAAATATGCTTTATAATAACCCAAATCTGATACAGTCATAACTTATATTTGGAAGATGGTTTAGAGAGAATTTCTCTCCTTTCACAGCTCCACTGTAGTTGATGGAAAATCCAGTGCGTCAGTCTCCGCGTCAGACTGCTGCCTGTTACAACTACTACGAATACTACCGCCTTCATCACACTGCATACAACGGGGCCTCGCGGCATATAATCATCAGAATACAGAAAAAAACTTATACAAATGAAATGGAAAGCAGGTTAGATGGGTGCATCTCTCCAGCTGTTGTGATGGGAAGCGCTGGGGTCACTCCAGATGTGCGTCTGACTGAGCGCCTTCTCATCACAAATGCACATTTTAAAAGCCCATTTGGGGTTGTTTGGTACATGTAATCATAAATCCGTATATTTAAGCGCTCTGAGATTTTTCACTTTTATTGTACTGTTTGAGGAGAGCTGTATATTTGGAGGACGCACACAGGCGCTTTGTCTCCTGCTCCTCTGATGATCATTGTCTGAAGCGTTTGCATCAGCTGCCTAGCCATGCAGCCTAATGTTTTGGAAACGCCTCTGTGCACTTTATCAGATAAAACTAAATTCATTCTTATTGTACCGTAATAGTATACGGGATGCATTTTATTATTATTAATTTGATAATGTCTTTTGGTCTATGAGGATGTGTTAGGGGCTTTGGTGAATTGCTTTGAGACCTGTGCGCTTTCTTTCTTGTCAGACTGATGATTTGACGGGACCTGCGCGAGGAGCTCCGGTCCACCGGGGCTCTAAATTTGACAGATATTGATCGACAGAGCGGAGATACACGCGTGCGTCTCCCCGATCTCCTTAAACGCCGCCGATGTTTTAGTTTGACACACACACGCGCGCGCACGATGTAGCGCATGCCTTTGCAGAAATGGGCTTATTTTGGAGTCGAAAATTATTTATGTAATAGATTTATTTTTTTTTACTTTGTGAGTGCTAAGTTTAAGTACTTTGCTTTGATTATTGTCTAAAGATTTTTTTTCGGCCCCCCTGCTTGTATTATCAATGAATTTTGGTGTAGGCCTACATACCTTGCTGTCTGGTAACAAGCATGCATTGGAACAAATACGATCAGTTCAGTTCAGTAACTTATTTAATCAGGAATAAAAACTCATTCAGATCAAATCTCTTTTGCAAGAGTGACCTGGCCAAGAAGGCAGCAAAGACACAATGATAAATAACAAAACAAAAAAAAAAAAACAAAAAAAAAAGGAAATGATAAAATAAATCATGTAGATGATAAAACAAAATACATAGTAGCCAAATATCCAGTCAAATATTCAAAAAAGATAATTTCCAACATGACATGATCGTATGATGTCCAGAACAAATGGTGAGAATGTTCCATTTATTTAATGTGCATTCGTACTAAAGCAGTGAAAAACAATTGTGTGCCCACCACAGAAAGCATTGTTATATATTTACTCTGGTTTAAAGACTGTGGTGTGCACATTACGAATCCTGGTGACCTTGTGCACTGGTCTGTAATCTATAGTGCAAAACTGGGTTCATTGATTTCTTCTGATCCTGAAAAAGTATCAGGAAATGATCGTGTATGTGTCCACCTTTATTTTTTA
The DNA here is from genome assembly GCF_019703515.2 of Myxocyprinus asiaticus. Classification (NCBI taxonomy): domain Eukaryota; kingdom Metazoa; phylum Chordata; class Actinopteri; order Cypriniformes; family Catostomidae; genus Myxocyprinus; species Myxocyprinus asiaticus. Next base: position 32,368,964 of record NC_059366.1, read on the forward strand.
TTTTATTTTCAAATCATTAAATGCATCTCCAAAGCTCTGTGGTAAATTTTGGCCTTGTCAGGGGTGTTTGGGTGTAAGAGTCAGGCACATGTCTGTCATTTCATCCATATATTTGTCATTTTACCACCGAGCTGTGGATGAAGCTCTCTGTCTCAATTCTGACATAGAGAGGAACATTAGACCACATTTCATCCCACCAAACTATTTTAGGTCAAATTCTTTGTAGAGAGTCTGAAGCAGTGGTGGAAAGAGTACTGATTTTTTATTTTTTTTTTACTTAAAAGTACTGCTACTGAAGAAATAATTTATTTGAGTACAAGTAGAAGTACTGAGAAATATTATGACTCAAGTAAGAGTAAATAAGTAGTTTGCCGAAAAACTACTCAAGTAATTACGTTACAAGTTACTTTAGAAAAAATATATTACATATGGTATATACGCTTCCATTTTTAGAACACAAAGACATTTTTGTTCTTGAAAGAAATTGATGCTTCATTTCACCAAGGATGCATTAAATTGATCAAAAATACTGTCAAAATTATTAATTGCAAATTATTATTACAGTTTGAAATAATTGTTTTAAGTGGTATTTATTCCATTTTTTCTTTACCCATGATGGCAAACATATACTGTGTCACCTATTCCTTACAAAAGCATTCTAAAGTGCTAATTTGGTACTCAAGAAAATGTTCTTATTATTCTTATTAATATTCTTATTATTAAAATGTTCTTATTATTAGAACAACTGAAAATGGTTGCGCTACCATGCGGAAATCACAATACAGTGTTTTTTTCCCCATTTACTGAGGTATTGAGTTCTTACAAATTATTTTACACTTGCAAGTCAAATTTTGGTTTTAAAAATAGGCAAAAAGAAACACATTTCTCCTGAAATTCTATTTTCTCCTAAAGTCTGTTGTTTTAGAGAGATGAAGTCTGTTCCATGCATTACTGTTTTGAAAAAATAATCTCTAACCAGGATAGAGAGGGAAGTGGATGGCCAGATGCACAACAAAAATACAAGTAAATCAAAGTCTCTAGTTTGAGAAACAGACTCCTCACAGGTCCTAAACTAGCAGCTTCTAAATGCCAAAGACCTGCATTGCTGCAAGAGGATTCTTGGACAAACAGAACATTTTAAGAATACAACATTTATTTAAGTAGAAATAGCCATTTGTAACATTCTTAATGTCTCTAAATCATCTCTAAACTACATAATGTGCATTGTGACTGAAACACATTCCTATTTAGGTTTATTCTTATTCATGTATATCCAAGTATTTTGGCTATTAAGTTAACATACTGTACAAAACTAATAAAATGCAATATCGTAGCGGAGGAAATTTATCCTCTATGATACTGCAGCAATTATCCAGATATGGAATGAGATTATTAAGCAAACTCCTGCATGCCAACTGAATAAAATAATGCAAAAATAAACATTTCACACAGTGTTTAGTGAGAGATATGATTGATTCAAACACTAAAAGTGTCTGTTCTGTTTATGTATTATTGTATTACAGTTTTAATAATAAAGTCTTAATTAACATTATGGTTATTTAACATATTAAGATATTATTATTAAGTAAATTGTAGCATTTGGTTTCATTATGTGTTGTGATTTCTCATATCTTCTTTATATATCATCTCATACCTTCTTTATATATCATCCATCCCTTGCGCACTTGTGGCCTCTAGCGGATGAGGCTTTTCAGACAGATAAACAGCAGCACAGGGCAGGGAAGTACAGTACAGCACCGTGAGCGAGAGTGTTACCCGCTAGGACAGTTTATTTTGAACAAGAGGGGCGAACGGTTACAGCATTTAATGCGGGAGTACAATACCGAACTGATGCGGATTGATAGAAGCGGAGAGCCCATCTGTGCGTGTGATGGTGCGAGGAACCGGATGGCGGGAAAAAAAAATAATGTTCAGTGAAAAGTATTAGGCAGGTGGTTTTAATGTTATGGCTGATCGGTGTATATTTTAAACGATTATGGGCTGAATTTTTAATTTTGATTTAAACACTTTTAAGGCAACATTCAGCATGATCACACGGGAGGTCAGCATGTTATTTCTGATACTTCCTGTACCCTAGGATCGGCCACATTATGCCGACTCACTGACAAGTGGCATCATATCACACATTTTTGTATTGGCTCCAGAATGTTTACCTTCTCCTGTGGCGCAAGCAGAAGAGCATTGTGTCAGACCTGGTTTCGGATACTGTGTTGAAACCAGGAAGTAATCAAATTCGCATTATCAGTGACAAGTGCGATTCGGAGTTTAAATGTTTCCTATTAACATAACATTTTTACTCCACTTATGGTTGGGTTTAGGTTTGGGATATGGGTTGGGAGGTACAGTTTAAAAAAACATGCATTTCTCTTCACTGTATTACTGCATGTCTAGCTGAAAACAACTCGCGTCACAGCTTGTTTTTTGGCACCCCTCCATGGACATTACACCGGGAAAATGGAGCTCACGTGCCCATACACCTAACAACACTTACCGCTTTGGAAACTGGGGGCAGTGTTTTGAATTTCGGTAAACACAGACTGATTTTTTGGGATCCTATTGAGCAGACACACAAATATTCTTTAATAAATCAGAAGGATTTGAAATTACATTTCAGTTTATATATGGAGAACATGAGAGGATTTTAACGTGACTAGAAGTGAAGACTGATTCACAAGACAAACTCACTTTGCCCTTAAAAATAAAGTCTCCTCATCATTGGCATGGCCCAAGGGATTGGGAAAAGTTTACTCACAATTATTTCACTCAATCTGAAACACTGTTTTCTGTGACGCCTATCCTGATATGATGAGTTTTCACCCTGTGGTCTCTGTAATAGGTTGCAGCATGCCTCTCTGCCAAAAGAAAAGGGTAATGAAGAGCAATTTTTTAAAGCAGTTATAAGACTGATGAAGTTTGATATTGCATCTGATCTTAGAGAGCATTTCAAGAACTCTTTGTCGTTTAAGGAAGTGATGTCTTCATTCCTTGAACATTTCCTGCTAGTTGTCAAACTCATTCAAAAATTTTTTTTTCATTTAATAACGTAAATACATAAAAGAATATCATTATTAAAATGTGGACCATTTTGTTCGGTGGCTGGATGCCTGGAACTAACGGAAATTAAAGTGTATAGATTAACGAAAAACAACCACAAATGGACTCATGAACCGCTGCAATGAAGAAAGACAGCTGGATAGGTTTAGTAACAACTGTAGCACACATCTCCGGTAGGCGAAATAATTTTTTTCCAACTAATAGTAAGTTTGATACGTAGAGTTTAGCTGGCTAGTTAAGTTAGAGTATTTCTTTATGGGCTCTAAAGTGACTATAGACAAAGTTTTTTAGTAAGTCAGGTCACAGGCAGCTATTTTCTATGTAAACAAGCGCATTGCAGTGCAGCCCCTATCTAATTGAATGGGGCAAGACCGAAATCTCCAAAACGGTTGGTCAAGTTTACGATCAAAGAACATTTTTCACATCCACAGTAAAATCTGACAACACTGGTATCATAAATTGTGCTGCTTTACCTCAGATCACGCTAAAAAAAATTTTTTCCCCAGCTTGTATAGCTAATGTGCATGCGAGTTGATTGACATGCAATGTCTGTATCTAAAAGGTGATTGGCTCTTTTACCTTTAGGGTGGGAATTCCTTTCCACAAGATCCGTTGACCGTTGGGCATACCAATTCCTCCCATTAATTTTAATAGAAGTTACCCATCTCTGCTAAACAGTCTGTGCTATAGATCGCTCCCATAATGTATGAAGCAGTGCAAGTCATTTAAATTTAGTCATTTAGCATATGCTTTTATCAAAAACGACTTAAAAATGAGGAACATAAGTAATTTGTTACTCAAAAGAAAACAATATTTGCAGTATTGCACTGTCAAGATCTCAGAGTAGCTGGAGTAGTATAAAAGCTAGCGCAGAAGAAAGAGACACACAAAGGAAGTTTTTTTTATAATTTTATAATTTTTATCTTGTCTGCAAGTCACACGCTTACAGTGTTAACGGTTTTGCTGATTATAATAGGTTCGATCCAATGTCCCCGACCTTGCATCTGAGGTAATAATTGTGAGCATCTAAACTATGATACACTTTCGTCTCCTCTCTCGCATAGATGCACTCAGTATAAACAACACATGGATACGTCACTTGAGGTAAACGTTTGATGTTCTTTGAGAAAATTGGTTTCTTATAGTCTTATTTTAAAGAATCCAGTAATGACACCTCATTGTTTATTTCGGTGTTTGCACATATCTCGTTTGTTCTGTTTTAGCTAGACTCTAAAAGTACGCCAATCCACTGTCGGCCATCTTTGGAATGCTCCTGGGAGACTATTTCCAGTCATGCCAGTACAGATCCTATCTACTTGAATGGGGGAACACAGAATTCTCAAAAAGGGTTGGTCAGGATTACGATCAAAGAACATATTTCAAATCAGCAGTAGAATCTGACAACGGCGGTATCATAAATTGTGCTTTTTTTTTTTTTTTTTACTTCAGATTACACTAAAAAACAACATTTTCCTGGCTTGTTTAGCTAATGTACATGCGCGTTCTCACGATGATTGACAGGCAATGTCTGTATCTAAAAGGTGATTGGCTCTTTTACCTGTAAGGCAGGACTTCCTTTCCATATTCGTTGACCATTGGGCACTAGAGCCTCTTGGTTGGGTGTTCCGTATTTCTCCCATCCATTTTAATAGAAGTGGTCTGTCTCTGCTAAATTGTCTCTGGCCCAAGTCATTTGTTTTTATAGTTCTGGGTTATAGATAGTTCCCCTTATACTGTAGGTGCCCCAGATATACCACAAAGACCCTTCAGCTGTGGGCAGTGATCCCACACATATTTACATCCCACACAAGGCTGACAATGTATGTTCTTCACAGACATTTAACAATGAAAAGAGGAAACGGCAAAGCCATGGAGACGAAACAAAACTTTTCCCCAAACATTTGCATCAGTAGACGCAGATCAGGTTCTGTGGAATCAAAGCTAAATTTTATATGCAGTGTAGAGTAACCAGAGGAGGGTTTAGAGCTAGGGTCTGTTTGAGGGGTCTGAGATACATGCATCAACAGGTGTCGGTAACGGGGAAAATCACAGCAAGGCTGAATACTTCCATCCCGACTGTTATTACTGAAATGTGTCTCCTGGGCTTTTGATTTACTCACAGGAAACTTTCTCTTTATCCTTTCTCTCTCTCTTTCTTTCACTCTCTCTCTCTCTCACTCTCTCTCTCTCTCTCTCTCTCTCTCTCTCTCTCTCTCTCTCTCTCTCTCTGCTCTTTATCGAATTCAAGTTTTCCACTGTGGGCTATACTTGTTAACAACACCAAGTCCAGCTTTTGAGTTGGATATTATTTATAAATGAAGGAAAAGAGTTCAGCTCTAATTCAGATGCAAAGGATCTGTTTTCTCGCTGTTTTTGCCTGTCTGATTCCCAGTACCTATGTAAATAACCCCCAACACAAACGTTGCATGTATCGGTGTAACCCGTAAACATACTATAACTCATAAAGTGTATGTACAAAAACAATATGTGTTCTGTGTTTTGCTGTGCAGTTCTCTCTTATTGCCTCAGTGAGAACTTGAGACCTGAGCATTATGAATTTCTCCCTCTCAGGTATCAGATTTCCTCCAACACACATACACACACCCTGCCTATGAGGATTACCTCGCTTTGGTGCTGTTTAAAACAATTCTTTGTTTAATTTTTCTCTTACATTTAAGAAATGAGACAAAAGAAAAAGTAGAAGAAAACACAAGATAGACTGTACACAATGTGGCCTTGTAAAGGATTATACCTCAGAGAGAGAGAGAAGAAGAAGGAGGGAGAGCGAGATAGAGAGACGTCTGACCAGTGGCGTGCACAGACCTCAGCAGGGACAGGGGCGAAAGGATAAAAAATGGCACTGTTTGTTTTTTGTTTTTCTAAGAGTAGCACTTACCTAACTAAACCTTTGCTTTTTGAGTATTAAAGCATTTTTCTTGTATTATAAACACTTTTTTTTTTTTTTCTGACATGGTCTTTGATAATCCAATGATTTTGACATCTGTCATAGTAAAACCATGGTATTTTTTTCAAGTATCTTTGAGTACTATGACAGTATCATAAAATATGAATATAATAATAATACCATGGAATTTTTCTGAAAGTGATTAGTCTACTAGTTTAAACAAAAACCAAACTGGGTTTGCCTGAATCAGAACGCTCCTTAAGTTAATGGCAGTATTCTATAAAAGACGTATTACATTTCAATCACTGAAAATGACACTACCACTCCCATTATAATTAATAAAGCTGTCTACACTGCAGGTGTGCCATGTGATGTCGGAAATGCGGTAGCAATAGAGTATTAATCTGTTGAGGAACTTACAACGTAATACATAGAGTGGACACCTGTGTTGGTTTGCATTTATAATTCTGCTGTGGTGTGTCAGCATCGTTCTGTGAGTACACTGCCAAAATGCTAACTATATGTTTCATAAATAAGCAAAAGCAATGCAAGCAATGTAATATCTGGATTCTTTTTTTCTTCTTTTTTCAACCCTTTTCTCCCCTAATTTGGAATGCCCAATTCCCAATGCACTCTTAAGTCCTTGTGGTGGCGTAGTAACCCGCCTCAATCTGGGTGGCGGAGGACGAATCTCAGTTGCCTCCGCCTCTGAGACCGTCAACCCGTGCATCTTATCATGTGGCTTGTTGAGTGCATTACCGCAGAGACATAGCGCATGTGGAGGCTTCACGCCATCCTCCAAGAGCGAACCACATTATAGCGACCACGAGGAGGTTACCCCATGTGACTCTACCCTCCCTAGCAACCAGGCCAATTTGGTTGCTTAGAAGACCTGGCTGGAGTCACTCAGCACGCCCTGGGATTCTACCTCGCGAACTCCAGGGGTGTCAGTCAGCGTCTTTACTCGCTGAGCTACCCAGGCCCCCTTGCCAGGTCCTTTTTAATTTGCTGACAAATTAGAAGTGTTCCGTTTCCATAACTTATGAAATATGATTATTTACTCTACACAAATTGTCAAACATACCATCAAATCTTCGTGCCGATTGGAAAGTTCACAAATAGAAAACAACACATTATTTCACTCACATATCAAATTAATTTTAAAAAAAGCTTTTAGAGTGTATACAGTATGCTGCAAACAGATATCTTCTGTCGTGTTTCGCTTGTAACTTCGTGAAACACAAACAGAATAAAAAACAGCTGTTCCCTTCAGAGTACCCACTTCAAGGGCTCTGCACTTTGGAGTGAGTAGGGCATAGGAGGAACACTTGCGATTGGAATCTGCCCCCGATCTGCTGTAGCGTGCACTATTAATGACACTTCCTCTTAATTTCTTTAATACGCCCGCTATTTACAAAGAAACCTCATAATAACACATTACTGTTATTGTGAGACTATTACAAGATTTTAATTTTGTTTTATTTAACCATTTTAATTTAATTATTAAAATTTCTACTTTTTTTCTAGACCACCAGAAGGGCACCTTTAAATTTGTGAATGCTTGCGCCCCTGCTGCCCCCATTCTGTGCACGTCACAGCATCTGAGAGTATTGCCTTCATCTCTGTCTGCTTTCATGTGCAGCATGGTAAAATAAGCCCATGCTGGTGATTGCCCCAACCGAGAGGGGGATGAGAGAGAGGGAGAGAAGGAGAAAGGAATGTATACAGCAATAGGAAGCCTAAGCTGTAAAAACTGAAAGCTGAGAATACAGGCAGGATCGGATATCAAGGAAAGTAGATGGAAATGAAAGCAGAGCATAGCAGTTGGGGGGGGGGGGATTTAGAGTATGGAAGAGAAAAAGAAAGTGATATTATTCAGTATGAGAGAGGGACAAGAGAAAAAAGCAAGAAGAAAATGGAAAAGTGTGGGCTGGGAGGAGAGTGAGAGCTGGGGAAAGAGAGGTTGGTCAGAAGGAAAGTTGGCAAAGGGAGGAGGGAATTTTATAATGGTGTACAGTGACCTACTCGTGTTACTGCATGCAGGGTGTCCGATTCCCCCCACCGTCACAATCACAGCAAACAGAGAGTAGGAGGCAGAGAGGGAATGAGATTTGTTGCTTCGTATCTTGTAACTTTTCTTGCCTATATTTCATTCTGCATTGTAAAATCATTCTTTTAGAACATTTCCTATTTGATTTTGTCTCTATAAGGACAGAAATATTTCATAGTGATTCTTTTGGTTTATCAGAGCTTGTGTAATTATTGGGCGGCCTTCAAATGAGAGAAGTGTGGAAAATTTCAGATTGCAGTTATTTATTTGGAGTAATATTTAATGCACACCATTGTGCAAAATCCATGTAATATGTTCAGATCTGTATCTGATTCACAAAACATGTTGGAATCCAGCACACAGGAATATGATAGACAGACAGACAGACAGACAGATAGTTAGATAGATAGATAGATAGATAGATAGATAGATAGATAGATAGATAGATAGATAGATCTAGTAAATACCATATTACTGTAGGAACACCATGGTCAATTGCATTAAATCTATGGCTTCCACCAAAAAACATGGTTATTACAAGAATATTACCAGTGCTGGGTAGAAATGAATAACATGTAATATGGATTACGTAATCAGATTTAAAATACTCATAATTGGACTACAGTTACTTTTTTATGGATTACATGATTACATATTAACAAGGCAATGGCAGTAAATTGTAAATAATTTATTAATCACCCTAACAACACTCTTTTTTCAATCTTTTACATTTAACCACTCGATCTATAGAGATCATTTAATTTTTAAGGAGACACAGGCAAAAACATCACTGTGCTTCTGAAAGTTAATATCAGCTGCCAACTGCGAAGGATTCTACGTCAAATCTAAAGAAGCATTTGGAGGTGTGTTTGCATGTTTTTTAACTTTACATGGCAAATCTAACCAACTCAAACACATTTTGTTCAATTATTAATTTAATTATCACTCTGTGTGTAATATAACCATGTGTCGCAATGTCTTTCGAAGGGTTTTGTCCATCAAAGCATCAAAATGCACAAATACACGTAATTTCATATTCAACTGGATTAGCGCCATAAAGTTACTTTTAGTTTCTTAAATTGCTTTTGTAGTCAGCTTCAAAAATGTATATGAATGCACTTTTGGTGTAGCAATAACTTTGAGATGTTTGTGTGACACTGATTCACAAATATAACTGGTCTGATCTCTGACAACATTTGTGTTAACGTACACCGAGAACCTGTCCATAATTTTAGAAACTCCAATATGAAATGCCTGTTAAACTCAAACATATTTGATTCTGTCATTGATGGAGGGCCTATCTCTATCAGCATCACAGTTGAAAACATGAAAATATGAAAACTTCCTTCATATTTGCGCTAATCTTTTTGAATTTGTGGACATAAGCACCACTCAAATGATTAAGAAGTAATCCAATAGTAATCATATTAGATTACCCCAAAAAATGTAATCTACGAGATTACATTACTGATTGCATTTTTTGTCATTTAATTTGTAATAAGTACCTGATTACAATTCACAAGTAATCTGCCCAGCACTTAATATTACTATAGTAAAACCATGGTTAATTTTACCCAGATCAAACCTTTCTCTCAACTCCCCGGCCTTCACCATGACCAAATCACTGCGAGGAAATCGACCTTTATATTTATTATTATAAGTAGTATTAAAGGAATATTAAGAGTCAAGAAATATGATAGGGAAAAGTGGGACAAAAGGGGGAATCAGATTGTTACAATATATAGACAAAATTATAAGAATGACACCTGACACATAAAATTTTACAGGTTTTACACATTGTGCACAAAAAACACCTATTGTACATGTTTTATATTGCACACGTGTATTGCATTGTATTTGCAATTAAGGAAGATGTCCTGGTCCACCAAAAGTCATTGGCACCTATGCACATGCTGGATGCATTGTTAAGTCTTATGGCAGTAGGTAAGAAGGACCTTCTGTAGCACTCCGTCCCTGTTGCACCAAGACTGGATCAGCCTACTGCTTAGCGTGCTCAAGGGGACTTTAACAGTTTTGTAATCAGTTGTTTGAACAGTTTAAACTCCTTTCGAAACATACACATTTTTTGTAAAGTGCATGTACACTTAAGCTAGACAAACATAATTTCCCTAGTGTTTCATGTCTATTGGTATGAAATCAACTCAAACCTAATGTGACCTCACCTTTGACCCTGTGATGAGTATTTATGACTCGTTGTTATCAGTGTAAGTTAAGTCAGAACACCAGGGAAATGCTGGTCTGCTGCTGTTCTTGAATTCCTTGACAAGCAGACCTCTAAAATTCCCCCCAAAACCACTTTAGAACAGAGCTCAGGTGATTTAGATTGATCCGGGCTGCGCTGATAAGGTCCAGTAAGGTTTCCTGTGGACAGGGTGTGATTACTGCATTTTGACTGACCTTGTGAACTTGATCCTAAAACAGACGCTTCACCTTACAGACCAGAGGGAGGACAGACACCTGGTGGACATGCAGGGAAAGTGCAGAGAAGCAGGCTGAGTGGAGAAGGGGAATGGGCTGTACATGTGCTTTTAAAATACATTGTACAACATTCCAAGTATAATTAACGATTTCTTTTTATTTATTTATTTATTTATTTGTTATGTCTTAATAACAATGGAAGGCCTTTTTAGCCTGTTTTTAAAATTACAGCCCTATGCATATTTAATAATTTAGAACTATAGTAGATTTAATGCTGGAGAAAAGACTTGTTATTGGATGTTCTATGTTATTTACTGTAGTAAATGTAATAAATAGCTACACCTTGACATTAACTATTGAACTTGTTTTGTATCTGTCTCACACTACACAGAACAATACCTTGCTGCTTGACAGTTAATGCGATTGACTGACAATTTCTATGTTTGATTGACAGTTGTTGACTCATGTCTCATCAGGTCCCGGCCAATCGGCCCCTCCCAGAGGCGGGGCAGGCAGGCAATCTCCATGGCAACTCGCCCTACTTGATGGTGAGAGCCTCCTCAGATTGACTGAAATAAAGAGAAAAAGTGACAGTAATAAACAATACTTAAATAGAAGCAAAGGGGGAAAAATTCACATGAAAACACATTTTAGATGCTCTTTATTTTACAATGAAAGCACAATAAAATAAATCAGAGTCATGACAAACCTACAGCCATGTCAGATATACTCATAAACTATACAGTAAACTAAATTGGATTTTAAAACATGGGAAACGTAATAAATAAATAAATAATATTTATAAACAAAATTTAAATAAATAAAATTAATCAGAATTTAACATGGCTACACCCAAAATATTATTTTAAGATGTACATATTTCAATTTAATAAGTAATATTTGAGTAAAAAATGAGTAATCTTTAAAAATAAATAAATAAACAAATAAATAAAAAGTTTTTGTTAATTTAATTTAGTTGAATTGTTTTTATTTTTTGTTAATAATTTTGTTATGAAATGAAAATATGTAAATCCTAAAAATAAGCTAAAATATTTTTGAGTGCTGGTAAATTAATAAATAATAATTTATTTATTTACATTAATTACATTTTAATTTATAATTATAGATAATTATAGTTATAACAGAGAACAAGAGAAATACAGAGAGTATGTTTAAATAAAATAAATTATCAAATGTATTAAAATGATAAGATAAAGGTGTATTTTAGGTAGTACGGGGCAGCAGGTGTAATTTTTGTGGTACTGTGATCTATACTTTCTCTAAAAAAAATTAAAAGAAAGTAAACAATAAAAGCATTTTGATTCTTGCATTGTGAGCATAAGACTTTACATATTCAGAAGAAACTGTACAGAGAATTAACTGGCAGACCATGATAAATTTATGAAGGTGGAGGTTAAGGATTACTGGGAATGATCAAACATATTTAAAAGGCATTTTGTTGTAGTGTAGATATGACAATCACAAACAAATATAGACAGTTGTCTATTTTTTACAGTGGTTTTTCTTTGCAGTTTTATCATTCAAAAGTGTGCTGTCATTACAGAATATGAGCAGGTTTTTATTTATTAAGTAAGCATTGACAAAGAATGCATAACTGCTTTCTGTCTTAAATAAAAAGGTTTTAAAGTGATGCTTTAAATTTGATCAGCTCAATTTGGTTGCTGGTTGCATGGTTGTTGGGACTGTATGGATATCAAAACTCTAGGATGGCCCATGTTTCTTTTAGTAGGTTAGAGATGCATGGATTGCTCTCGTCTCAGGTCATCACTGATTTTCTCTGAGAAGTCTTCTTCCTCTTCTGCTCTCTGGCAGGGACGTGTTCAAGATACTTGTTTGATGTCTTTTTTCAATCTATAGCATGTCTAGAACGCATTCTTAAAGGGATATAGGGCTGAAACGTTTGCCGCTATTTTCAGAGTTTGTCTATCAATGAGCTAGTGGATTTCTTAGACTAAATTGCCTTTGGACTTGGTTCTCAATAGTGATGCAAACATAAGATTTCCTGTGGACAGTTTTGTATATCCACATTGCAAAATGTGCCACTCAAAAGGTTTTTATATTGACTGTCTCAGTTCAGTACACCTCTAAAGCAGATATTTCTCTCTCTCTCTCTCTCTCTCTCTCTCTCTCTCTCTATCTATCTCTCTCTCTCTCTCTGTATGTGTGTGTGTAGGCATAAGAATGCATTATGAAATCAGATCTTTAGTATACCAAAATATGTTTAAGTAAAGATTTGGCCTGTGGTACAAAAAGCACACTCTGAAATGTTACAAGTCAACAATTGCTTTAAGATACAAACAAAATAAAAAATTATTTTACATTTTAAATGGTTCTCTCTATCTTTTGTAGAGTTTTGCCGAAAACACAATGAATGAGTTACTTGGCTGGTATGGATATGACAAAGTGGAGTTACGAGATTCAGACGACATTGACATCCGTAACTACCCTGATGGAGAAATGCGGCAACACATCTCTGTCCTGAAAGGTGAGATCTGACACAGATACAGAACTTTACTCCTGCCAGACAGAACATAAATAACATTTACGCATAATTGTAGTTCTCAGTTTAATCTGTCTCAAAGAGATTCAAAGACATTAAAGGAATGTTTCGGATTCAATACAAATTAAGCTCAATCGACAGCATTTGTGGCATAATATTGATTACCACAAAAATGAATTTCGACACGTTTCTCCTTGTCTTTAAAAATTCTTCCTGCAGAGCATGTTCCCATACCCCCCCAAACACACACACACACACACACACACACACACACAATAAAGGTACACTTTTTCACTTGATGGAAACTTTTGTTTTTTTCATGCTTGTATTTGTCGGTGATTAACAGTAATAATTAATTTTAAAAAATGTACTAATTTTGAGTGATCATTTAAATTAGTTAACTGTCAAAAATGCAGATGACATTTTTCAACTTTTTTAAATATAGATCCTGTTAACCTCTTGGATTTCACACTGTAACTGGTGTGCGAGACATTAGAAATCTTTGATTATGTTTCAGAATGACTCGTCCCTGTCCCTCTGTCCTATCTAGAGAACTCTTCGCTAAAAGCATCTACATTGGAGAACAGCACTGGTTCTCCTCCGCATGCCAACAGCTCTGGTTCTACTCCCACATCATGGAATGGAGTGACAGCTGAGGTGTCTGCAAACCCCTCCTCCTCTAAGGAGCATGGAGGCCTGCCAATCATAGTGCCCTTAATCCCGCCCCCTCTGATCAAAGCACCGTCAGGTAAGAGACATGAGCGGCACATACATTATCTGAGACTCACAACCCACACACTTACACACACACACACACACACACACACACACACACACACACACACATACAATTGTACATGCATTGCATTTATTCCTGATAGCATATGTATGATGTGATGGCTTACACTATATGTTTGCATACAAAACTCTTATTGTCCTTTATGTGCCTATTTGTGCAAGACTTTATCATAGCCGATGGGATGCATTCACTAAACAGTTGTGCCACTTTTGCACACTGTATCTTTTTTGCATCTTTTTTCCATACAAAGAAAGTTAGTAAATAGTAAAGAACAGCATAATTTATAATTTTTTAGTTTTGCTGATGTTTTGAGAGTCCGCTCTCATCGCAGGGTATAGACCTGTCCTAGCAGCCCAGAGTGTAATGTTTAGGGCAGCTGGCCAAACTCATGGTGTCCAAAGGGATGGCACCATGGTGAGGTGCATCCTCAAATTAGTGGGCACTGCTGCATTGGTGTGTATGTGTGCATGTATTTGTGTGTGAATGTGTAATGTGAGTGATGTGGTGAGAAACAGATGGTGTAGACTCACTAATTACCACAGCAACAGAAGCCAAGTTCCCCCCTTCCCCATCCCCGCCCTTTGCCTGTGGCCCTGTTGAATAATTCATGAGCATGCGCATAGTGACAGAGGGCTTTTGAAGTACAGGTATGTGCTACTCCACCACCGGATGTTCCCCAAACACACACATACACACTCCTGCTAGATCTTTTTCTTAAAGATGGGACTCGGATGGAGCAGTGAGGCTTAGAGAGGCTGTACTCCGGGAAAACAAACATTATTGCCATGCTAACCATTTTTAATATTAGAATGATTGTATTTTAATGGCTGTATTGAGTGTTCTTTGAGTGTTCTGAAGGCCTGAGAACAAAAATGTAGTTGTTTGAATCTGTTTTCACAATACCACATATCAATACATTGCACATTTACTATAAGTTCTTTCACCCTTACGTTGTTCCAAGCCCTTATGACTTTCTTTCTTTGTGGAACAGAAAAAAGTTATTTTGCTGTCAAGCTACAAAAATGCACCATAAAAGTAGGGTGAATTAAGATAAGGTTCAAGTTATGCAAAATAACTAATTTTGTGTTCCACAGAAAAAAAGAAAATCATATGTGTTTGAAATTATGTCATTTTCATTTCATAATAATAATTATGGAATAGTTCACCCAAAACTGAAAATTCTCTTATCATTTACTCACTGTCATGCCATCCTAGATGTGTATAACTCTCTGCTGAACACAAACAAAGATTTTTAAAAGAATATATCAGCTCTGTAGGTTATTTCAGTGCAAGTGAATGGTGGCCAGACATTTAAAGCTCCAGTAATCAGATAAAGGCAACATTAAAGTAATCCATTCTACTTCAGTAGTTTAATCAATGTCTTCTGAAGCGATCCAATCGCTTTTGGGTGAGAACAGACCAAAATATAATTTTTTCACTGTACATCTTGGCATTGCAATCTAGGCACGATCATGATTTCAAGCTCGATTACACTACCTAGTGCTTGACGCACGGGCAGAGCACTAGATGGCGCTATGTCCTACCAAAGGCCTCAGTAGTCTGCCCTAAGTCAAGGGAGCCCACCCCACATTTCTGTGATGTTCTAATGCAGAGATATGGGTGTTGCTATACAGTTGCTAGGGTGCTTTGGATGGTAGCTAGGCATTTGCCAGGGTGATAGCTTAAATCTGTTTGTTAGCCCGAGTCAATAGAACCCACACCCATGTCTCCATGATGTATTGGTGCACAGATAGAGATGTTGCTATACGGTTGCTAGGTGTTCTGAATGGTTGCAAGGGTATGGCTAGACCGTTTCCAGAGTAATTCCTAATGGATACATGTCACTTGATAGCTCGAGTGATGCAAGCCAACCCCTATATCTCTAAGAAATTCTCATCTAAAGATATCCAAAGATTTCAATGGAAGTCTATGGTACTCGGTTGCTAGGGTGCTCTGGAGGGTTGCTAGGGCATTATTAGGCAGCTCCAAGGTGATACTCAAATACTGCTTGCTAGTTCATGTCAAAATTGCCCAACCCCATATCTCAATGGCATTATGATCCAGAGATATGATCCATCAGATTTCCAGTCAATGTTAAGTCAATGAGATTTTTTATTTGGCTTTTCGCCGGCTGGGTGAAAATCATACGCCTGCTGGGCGAACATTGTAGGCTCGATGGCTTATAAAAGTCATAACACATGTCTACAAGCCAGTTGATTTGACACCTCATGGGTGTATGATGGACAAACAGTGTGAGACAAGTAGGTACCGATCTTTGAAAAACTGATTTAGGGATTTTGCAGAATCCCTAAACGCAGGTCAGAGAAACTGTAATACTGACACTTTGCTAAAACAAACGCCAGCAATTGCTGTTTTCAAACAAGTTCCAAACACTCCCTCCATCTTCCATCGTTAGGACAAACAGGTTGTTCCATCCTAAACTCATCCCTTTAATTGGGCCAATGTTCTTGTCACGGCCAGTTGGGCTCCTCAAACAGATTCAAATTATGTTTGATTCTTCTAGTGGCACAGAAATTAGACACCTTAAGGACTTTCCTCACCTCTTACTGATTAGCTTCATTTGGTTGGTCAGAAGTGGCTCAGAGTAATGAAATATGTTTTATGTTCATATTTCAGCCTATGGATAGATGTTTAATGTAATTATGAAGTCATTTCTTCCTTAAAATAACTTGCTCAAGTTATTACAAAACAGAGAGAGAGAGAGAGAGAGAGAGAAGTGAGAGGAAAGGTTAAATCTAATGGGCAGACATTTTCTCTCCACACACTCACATTTGTTTGATCATTAATGAGCTGCTGGAGGGTGAGAGTGTAAAATATCAATTTTCTATTCAATTTTCAATTCGAAGTACTGTATTAGCATGATTGTGTTTACATACAATATTGCCAAAGCATTAATACACAAAACAGATAATGACAAGACAAATAATAATAATAAAACAGTAACAAATAACAATAAAAATAGAATTAAAATAAGGTGCCAGGTAATGAATAAAACGAAAACTATAATAACAATATACACTATACAATATAAAATAAAATAAGCATTTAACAAGACATTATGAACATTTTATGGCGCCTTGGACGAAACCCGCGTCAACACGCCCCCAAAGTTGTTGACCGGGGATGTGGGGGGGGTCTCCTGCCGTCCCCCCGCAAGATGCCGCCCTGGGCAACTGCCCATGTCACCCATGCTTAAATCCGCCACTGCCTCTGTATGAAAATCAGCACAGTCTCAGTCCACTGTAAAGTGGCTATAAATGGTTAAATATATGCAAAGAAGAATGTAGAAAAAAGCCTGGCCAGAATGCTTGAGAAATATCAATACAGTGCTGTCTTATAATCACTGTAATGAACAGTTTTCCTCTGTGGCTGTCACTTATATTTGAATCAGTTGGCTCCGTGTGTGTGTGTGTGTGTGTATGAATGTGTATGTCTTTGTGGCTCCTAAAAGTGCACCCCACCCCCATTCCCCAACACACATACGTGTGCACACACAACACAATTCAAGCATCCAAAACTGAACATTCATGCCTGCAAGCCTCTGGTTGTTAGTGGAGCATGATGGGAAAGATCTAATATCTTGTGGCATGCACTGTGATGTAGGCAGATTGACTGACACACACACACACATGCACACCAAGAAATATACAGATGTGTATAGTCTTGATATGTGTGGGGTGATGCATGATGACAGGTTTCTCTTAATCCCTTGTGCATAGGTGGAGGGGAGGTTGCCGGTGGTCTTTAAGTGCGTTATAAACTGTCTTTAATATATACAAATTAGGGCTGTCAATTGATTGCAAAATTTTATCAAACTAATTACGTGATACTATGATTTATATCATTTGTCGCAAAAAATCCTATCAATATTTGCTCATGAAAATGAAGATCATTTGAAGACATGACATTATTGTGGTAGATAAGTAAAACATTGAAAAGACATTACAAAAAGGTGCTTTAGAAGTCAATAAATCCTTTTGCAATCTGGTGTGTTAGTATGTAAATATGTAAATTTATGGGCTGTTCAGATGAGTCTCGAGACCCATTGCTCTTTTTGAAATTAAGAACTGCTCTGTGTGAACAGCCCCTTACTTATTCTGTTCTACAAGCTCTTGGTAAAATTGGTTTGGCAGGTTGGGGACATGCTTCAGTCACTGCATAAATTTTTAAATGCATAATGTTTTTAGATATTAGGGGCCAAGCACCCAAAGTGCGTAGGCACCTATTGTATCTTTTAGTTTTCCTCTTATTATTCTTCCTCTCTTGATGTCTATGGCCGCCCACTGAACTGTACATATGAAAGTTATTAAATTTGGTACACTGATAGAGCACACTCTCAAATGTAACTGACCCGAATTTGGGGTCTCTAACTCAAACCCTTTAGCACCATCAACTGTTCAAATTTGCACTTATGTTTATGCTCATAACTTTTGGAACCTAAGTCCTAGAATCATGATTATTTTTCCTCTAATACCTTGGCTCATGGTGAGTCGAATGCATATCATGGTTTTAATGTTATTATTTTTCAAAAAATCTACTTTTTTGAAATCCTCCTAGACTGTATGTCCAATTTGCATGAAATTTGCACATATCTTGAGATACTCATGACAAAAAGTTTGGAATTCATGATGATAGACCAAATCGTTCTGGTATACCTCCTCAATGAATTTGACGACGAACACGACAAAATGGGTGTGATGCTGTATCTTCGCAACGCTGTAGCGTATTGACACAAAACCTGGTATGTGTCATCACAAGCATGACCTGAGGGTACCTGCACAGTTTCGGCACAGCGTCACCAAGTGGTCAGGAAATATGAAAATAGCTATTTTTGCTTATAACTTCTGAATAGTTTGGCCTAAAATCATGAGACTGGTCTCTTTTGTTTCCATGGTAATACAGAGTCAAATGATACCCAATTTTTTTATGTTGGCCATATTGGGGATCGGCCAATTCGAATTTTGTCTTAAATTACTTTGTTACAAAAACACATCGCAAAATTTCTTTACGAAATGCGCTATGTGTCATTTGGGTCCTGTCCTGGAGCTATTCAGAAAGTTTGGGGACAGTACCATCTAGTGGTACAAAAGATACAAAGAAATGCTCATAACTTTTGATTTGTTTGGCCTATAGACCAATCACCTTGTTTACAAATTTCAGCGCATACACAGTAAGTGGTGGCAGAAAGCCGATAGATTGTTGTGTTAGATTTGACAGATTAGATGACTAAACAAAAGTATTACACAAAACAATCATAAATACAGACATATTCTTAGCTAAACAATTATTATAATGATATGAGTTAATAACAAACATGTAATAATGTTCGCTATAAATGTTTGCTGTAAAGTCGTGAGTTGAAATGATCTCCTCAGTACAGTCAGCTCTGTTGAATGCTTGAAGCCACAGCCGTCTACGAGAGCTGTCGAAATAATTTGTCAATAAAGGAATTCAATAAAAGTTTACTGTTTGCGCACGGTTTTTGTCACCCCTTCTGTGTTTGACGTAAGCAGTGACATTGCTAAATGATTGGTCTATTGTCATGAGACTTATGTCGTTGGCTTTCTTGGGTCACGGCGAGTACGTGTTTTGATACCAAATTTGCCATGGTCGGCCATATTTCCTGCCTGCTATTTTGAATTTAATTGAAAACCTACTTTTTCGAACTTCTCCTAAAATGCTTAAAATCATCACCAGAATTCTATATTCAGTCCAAATGTTTGCCATTGGTGTGCTTGGCCCTGTAATTGCGGCTTTCAGCTATATTTGTTATGTAATTAATTATAGTTAAGTGTTAAATTGACAGCCCTTGTAAAATGTTTATGAAACATTTATTCGACCAGTAAAATTTTGTGTGTATGGAGTGAAGTGTGGAATTATGAATTATTGTTGGAGATTATCTGGTTTACAATGTCACAGTCTTTGAGTGTAAATATGAATTTAAGTGCTAGAGATGATGATGTCACACTAATCTGTGCAGTACAAATGGTGATGTTTGAGATAATTAGCATTATTATATCCCTATTTCCCTTTACCCTAACTTCTTTCTGCACTATGATGTCACACTTCTCAGGTATAAATTATATCAATGAAAGAATATGTTGAAGGTCTGGTTTATGATATCACACTCCATTTTGCAGTACAATGTTAGTTTTATTATAATGTCACACTTCTTTATGCACTATGATGTCACACTCCTCAAGTGTAAATATCAGTGAATGTCTTGGAGATTATCTGGTTTATGATGTCACTCTATTCTGCAGTACTGCGTCCACCTCTCTGGGCTCAGTGGACTCAATGGATCTGCAACAGGCCATAATATTCCCTATGATACACATTAATCTCACAGTCTGTTTGCACATATCACAGAAATGAAGATATGGAAAGCCATTGTTATATATGTGTGGGCATATTATATGTGTGTGTACACAGAGAGAGAGAGGGGAAAAATAAAGAGTATAGACAAGGAGAGGTAGAGCATATTTACGTCCCCTGAGGAGCAAATTATGTATCTGCCACTGAGTTACTGCCAAATTTAAGTGCTTACACACTCACATCCACATCCATTCTTTTGTCAATGATGTGTGTGTATGTGTTTGATAGAGATGTTGGTTTCATGTTGTAACTGAGATCAAATGGGAGATCTGTATGGATTACTGTATATGTGTGTACATGTCTTTGTATGTGTACACAATGTTACTAATGCTTTGGCTTGTTATCACCATGCCACTTAAATCTGAATTTTCTATATTTATATTTAACAGACTGTATTCATTTGAAAAAATGTCTTTTTAAATTAAAATTATTTTATTAAGGGGCAATATTAGCCTACAGGAATTGATTTTAAGGGGCATTTCATCTCATGTCCATCTCTCTCTCTCTCTCTCTCTCTCTCTCTCTCTCTCTCTCTCTCTGTCTCTTTCTTTCTTTCTTTCTTTCTTTCAGAGGAGGACACCTCTAATGTTCAGATAATGTGTGCGTGGTGTCAGAAAGTGGGAGTGAAGCGTTATTCTCTCAGTATGGGCTCAGAGCTGAAGAGTTTCTGTAGTGAGAAATGCTTCGCCGCCTGCCGACGTGCATACTTCAAACGCAACAAGGTAAAAATTCGCCCAGTCTGTGCCATCTCCTGTCCTCTCAGCCAATCAGGCTTTCTCCGTCTGACATCACTTTTTTTCTGACTTACCTTTTTCAGTGTTACTAAATTCTCTGGCCCAAACCTTTTAATAACTCTGTTCCTTATTCTGACACAATTAAAGACATTATGTTTGTTCCTATAGATTTGAAACTTATGCACATAATACAGAAGTAATCTGTCCACAGAGACACAAAAGTGAGACAGGTATGAGAAAGATAAGCAGGTAGTTGATTCACTGATGATAGTTCCAGTTATTTTCCTTTATGTCTAGAGTTTATATAAGGCTCCTATTCTGATCAACTGAAACAAGAATACATTTTTTAATTTTTATCTGTTAATATATTTGCAGTTCATGTATACTTTTAAATGTAGTTGGTGAACAAAGACATGCTGATGACTGCTTAATGTTTTTTATATCTCAGCATCCTATTATTTATTTTTTGAAAAATGTAAAGAAGCTCAACCTTCAGTGTCTAGTGTGTCACCATGTGATGTCATAATCAGTGCACAAGAAATCCATTAAGAGAGAGATTTTTTATAAAGACTTCATGCAACCGTCAGTGAGACAGATATTGATTGTGTGTTTTCTTTTCTATCTAAGCTTGGATATGTGAGGAATTGCAGTGTAAGTATACTGTGTTTGGATTTCTCCTCTCCTCCTGTGTGTTAGAGACTCTCTTGTACACTTACTTACACTCTGACGAGACTCATAATATCTTCATGTTCACTTGTATACATACTCCCAGACATGCAAAAATATGCGCCCACACACAAACACATACATTTTCTTAGCTAGTTAAATGAGAACATACCATAGATTTCTGTTGTTTTATGTATAAAGCTAATTATAATTAGTAAAGACCTTAACACAATCCCTAACCCTAAACCTCTTGCATTTTTAGAATAATAAAAAAGCATGAACTTATTTATGAATAATTTTTACAAACGAGGACATTCTTAAATGTCCCCAAAGGAATGTTTTGTCAGATTTAGATGACTTCTGGGGACAGATGTTTCCTAAATTGTAACTGTACATACACAGACATGTATACATTACATATGCACAGACATATGCACACCATCACACACATGCACACAAGAGTCTCACATGCATGCGCACACACTCCCACATGCATGCATGTTTGTTCACAGCCACCCCTCGCTCAGTGTGTGGTGTGTTTGTGGACCGAGTGAACAGCATGGAGAGGCCAACAAAACATGCACACTATGACTAGAGCTTCACTTACTTTACCACTGCTCTTAGGACACACATATAATACTGAAACACATACAGTACTTTTAGACACTCAAAAACATGCAGATACACAAAACAGACCCACGCGATTGTATAAATCCCATAAATTGTTGAGCGGTGTAGATTCCCAGGGGTGTAGATCGGGACAATTTGATATTTTAACAAAATTTGGAGGATTATATCCATAATATAATGGTATACATGCTATACATGGTATAGTAGTGACTGATGAGGAAGACATACTGTAAATTTATGAAACTCGAATGCACACACATGTCAAAAGGTCTGTAAAAGTCATATACTTTATGTTAAGTCCTACGTCATTGCTTGAAATGTATAAGAAACGTATGTGTTACATAGAGCTAATGTATACACCATATGCACCAGAGAATCTAGTGCACAGCCATCTTGAAAATGTTGTCTCAAAAACTTCCATTCTAGTGGTCACTATATAGATAACTATGGTGTTGATGTCAAAGTGTAATTAGCTATGAAGTGGATTTACAGGTTATAGAGTTGTCAGAAGCTATCATGAGTATTTTAAAGTGTTCAGGGGATATCATAACAACTTCAAAACATGAGCGGGGAGATTTTGAAACAAGAGTACTTAATTCATATATCCACAAGATCCTACCTTCATGCTGTGGACATACTGATATTCTGCTGTGTTCATGAACTCCAAGAGACAACACAAAATCATTAAAAATATCTCTGTATGACACCTGGCCATCTTTTCGTGTTATTCACCCATCGTGTTATTGTTAAGGTGAGCAGATTTTCTTTGCGTTAAACCTGGAGGGGTGCAACTATAGGCCTGTTTATGCATACACACAGACATTCACACATATACTTGTGAATGTGTATGTTTTATTGTATATTCTGATTACAACAATTTTAAATCCAATTTAAGCCACAAAAAATTTTGGGTGACAAATTAATTTTAAAAAGTACATTTGTAATTTGCTTTAATGTTATGAACTTGCACGTGTAATAATACGAGCTGTCACTTTTGAACATTTCAAGTCAACTACACATTTTAACACAAATTATGTACCATTTGAAACCTAAAAATTAAGCACAATTACACGTATAACAATTAAATGCTTGTATCATTAAAAAGTGCAGTGTGTCATAGCTATATGAATGTGATCTGCCAGGTCCAATTTACCTCTGCGGGTGTTGGAAAAAATTAACATTTAGAGTGACAGAAAAAACACCTCACAAGCATTTTCAATTAGTAAAAGGGTGGTGTAGTCTCACACCATCAACTCGCACCAAAAACTTTCTATGCTCCCACTTGTAATCTGAATACGGTGAATACAATACATGATATTTACAGATGCATATGGATTTACATGTAAACACATATATTTTCGTAATGAAAATCACTCTTAAAAAATAAAACGGTCAGAAAATGTGTTGGTTCCCGAAAATTCTGTGTTTCTAAGCTCATACTATGATTGTGGTTGCGCCCAGGGAATGCCACTTTAATTAGCTTTAATTACTTTAATTAGAAAGACAAAGGACAGTCAATATGAAGTGCAGGGCAACTTACCTGAAGATGTGCAGTCAGCAAAATGTCCCTCAATCATAAAAACATTTACAAAAACACAGAAACACATTTAATACCATGACAATGGGCAAGCCTCACAAAACCATTCCAGGTCAAATTTCACCAAAATCACAAGAAAAATATTTTCAAAAAATTATTTTTTGTTGTTGCATAAACCAGTTTTTATCCATGATGAACCCATCACACAGGTGTGTTTACTATATGTATCTTGGTGTACACATGTAGAAAATTAAAATTTAAAGCAAAGCTTACTCACCTGTTAAAAATGTAAAACTTTTGTATATATATATATATATATATATATATATATATATCTGTGTGTGTGTGTGTGTGTGTGTGTGTGTGTGTGTGTGTGTTGTAACAGTATAAGGACGGGCAAGGAGGAGGTGGGAACCGGCTGAACAGTCAATGTAAATTTTAATCAGAACTCAAAATAAAACAAACATAAACATAAGGACACACATGCAATGCGACCACTTGCATCTCTCTTTCTCTCGAATTGGCGCCTCCGGCTCCCCTTTATCTCGCTCTCCCGCTGATCATCTGATTCAGTGCCGGCCGTGCAACATTACGGCCCGGACACGCCCTCCTCATCACACTCCTTCCACGCCCGATTCAGGCCGAGGTGCCACTGGTCTGACTAACCACCCCCCCCTTCCGGCCATTCTGTCAGCTGGTGGTCCAACCCGCCTCCTGTGAACCTGGGGGAGAGACGAGGGGAGGCGTAGGGAGAGGGACTGGGCGAGCAGAGACACACAGAGAGAGAGGAGAGAGAGAGAAGAACTTGCTCGCCGGCTCCCAGACTCTCTGTCACCCGGTCCTCAACCGCTCCTCCGCCCTCTGGCAGACACCAGCGAGTCCTCCGGCCCCTGGCGGACGGAACCACTCCTCCCCTTCTCTGGTGGCTGGCAGCAGTTCCTTCGGCTCTCGGCGGTTTGCAGCGACCCCTCCGTCCCCAGGCAGACGGCCGTGGCTGCTCCCCTGGCGGATGGCAGCGGCGAGGACTCTGTGACAGCACATTCCTCCTCCCTCCCGGGTTTCAGCACCACTGTAACAGTTCAAGGATGGGCAAGGGGGAGGCGGGAACCGGCTGAACAGTCAATATAAAGGTTTAATGATATAAATGAACTTAAAACAACATAAAACATAAGAATACGCAACGCAGCTGCGTGCGTCTTTCTCTCTCTCTCTCTCAAACTGGTGCCTCCAGCTCCCCTTTATCTCGCTCGACAGTTGTGCTCAAAAGTTTGCATACCCTTGGAGAATTTGTAATATATGTACCATTTTTTAAAGAAAACATGAGTGAGCAGGCAAAACACATTTCTTTTATTTCTTATGGGATTCATATTCAACTGTAGGTTATAACAGAATGGCACAATCATAAAACAAAAAATGGCAACAAAGAAAAAACGAAATGATCCCTGTTCAAAAGTCTGTATACCCTTAGTTCATAATACTGTGTATTCCCCCCTTTAGCATCAATGACAGCATGCAGTCTTTTGTAATAGTTGTCTATGAGGCCCCAAATTCTTGCAGGTGGTATAGCTGCCCATTCGTCTTGGCAAAATGCCTCCAGGTCATGCGAAGTCTTTGGTCGTCTTGCATGAACAGCATGTTTGAGATCTCCCCACAGTGGCTCGATGATATTAAGGTCAGGAGACTGTGATGGCCACTCCAGAACCTTCACCTTTTTCTGCTGTTACCACTGGAGGGTCAACTTGGCCTTGTGCTTAGGGTCATTGTCATGCTGGAAAGTCCAAGAGCGTCCCATGCGCAGCTTTCGTGTAGAAGAATGCAAATTGTCTGCCTGTATTTTCTGATAACATGCTGCATTCATCTTGCCATCAATTTTCACAAGATTCCCCGTGCCTTTAGAGCTCACACACCCCCAAAACATCAGTGAGCCACCACCATGCTTCACAGTGGGGATGGTATTCTTTTCACTATAGGCCTTGTTGACCCCTCTCCAAACATAGTGCTTATGGTTGTGTCCATAAAGCTCTATTTTGGTCTCGTCACTCCAAATTACAGTGTGCCAGAAGCTGTGAGGCGTGTCAAGGTGTTGTCAGGCATATTGTAACTGGGCTTTTTTGTGGCATTGGTGCAGTAAAGGCTTCTTTCTGGCAACTCGACCATGCAGCTCATTTTTGTTCAAGTATCGTCATATTGTGCTCCTTGAAACAACCACACCGTCTTTTTCCAGAGCAGCCTGTATTTCTCCTGAGGTTACCTGTGGGTTTTTCTTTGTATCCCGAACAATTCTTCTGGCAGTTGTGGCTGAAATCTTTCTTGGTCTGCCTGACCTTGGCTTGGTATCAAGAGATCCCTGAACTTTCCACTTCTTTTTTTTTTTTTTTGTTATTAAAAGTTTTTATTGATTCCATATAACACATATATATATATATATATATATATATATATATATATATATATATATATATATATATAAATAATAAAAAAATAACAGAATATTTGGAATCACATTATATTATTTACAACCCTTCCTCCCGAACATTAACCACCCCACCACCAAACACAAACAGATACCCCAGTGGTCAAATACAATTGACAAAGACACACAAACAGACAACAAAACAGAAGAAAATATTTAGAAATACATTTGAAAAATATATGTTCAAAAACAAAAAGGCTACAACATACACATTTAAAACAGCACGTCTCCCTCCACTGCCCCTCCCCGAGAGCCCTCCAAAGAGGCCTAATAGTTGCCCCACCTCCTGATGAACATATCCATGTTGCCTAGCCTTCTATATGACAACTCTTCCCAAGCTGCCACCCTGCCCATCTCCTCGCACCACTCACAAAACGAGGGGGCTCCAGCTGACTTCCATCCTCTAAGGATAACCTGTCTGCCCACCATAACACCAGCCAGGATCCAATTCTTCATGTACTTATCTCCTACATCAATGACCGCCCCGTCACCCAAAATACAGAGCCTGGGGCAAAAGGAGATCCAAGTACCCAATACGTCGCCCATAAAATTCTGGACCCTCAACCAGAACTCCTGTATCTTACGACACCCCCAAAAAACATGGGCGGTGTCTCCATCTTCTGATTGGCATCGCCAGCAGGTGGGTGTGTCCTTAAGACCAAGCCTATACAATTTAGAAGGGGTCCAATAAAATCTATGTAGAATCTTAAATTGCATAAGGCGCACCCTTGCATCTCTAGATGCAGACTTGACGTTTATAAGAATCCTAGCCCACACTCAGTAATACACTGATGCCTCATGACCTTTTCCAAAACAGTAATCACCACTCCCAGAGTATCTGCCACACTGGGGGGGGGGGGGTGGGTGTGCCACTCCCAAAAACAGTGCAGAGTAGGTGGCGCAGCTGTAAATACTTATAAAATTGAGATCTGGGAATCCCAAAATTTTGAACCAAATTTTCAAAAGGTCTCAAATCTCAACTCTCATATAGGTCACCGAGTGTATTAACCCCCCTCACAATCCAATCTGACCAACAGAAAGGGGACTTATTAATGCATAGTTTAGGGTTCTGCCATATGCTCGAGGCTACGTTTAAATAAATATCCAAATTAAACACTCTGGACACTTTTGTCCATATCGAGTGTAAATGCAAAATAACAGGGTGTGACTTAACTTCTCTGATTAATTTGATCGAAAGGCTTTGCACAGGCGAGATAGGGGCAAGAGCTTACTTTTCAATACAAAACCAGGGAGGGGCTCTCTCAGGTGGAAGGGACCAATGAGCCAAATATCTGAGACTGAATGCATAATAATAAAACAAAATCTTGGGTAGGCCTAACCCACCTTTGTCAATCGGCCTATGTAATTTATTGAAATTTAACCTAGCACGCTTACCATTCCAAATGAAGGACTTCGCTATGCTATCAAATTGCTTGAAATAAGAGAGGGGGACATCTATAGGGAGAGATTGTAACAGGTAGCTGAATTTTGGAATACAATTCATTTTAATTACATTAACCTTCCCAGTCATCGATAAGTGTAATGAAGCCCACCTGTCCACATCATTCGAAAACCTTTTTATTAAGGGATCAAAATTAACTCTGACTAAATCAGACAAATTTCCTGGGAATAAAATTCCCAAATAATTAATGCCCTGTTTGGGCCACTAGAAGGCACGTGGCTGGAAGACCGTTACTGGACAGTACACTGTCAAAGCCAAAGCTTTGGATTTAGACCAGTTGAATTTGTATTCTGAGAACTTGGAAAAGGAATTAATAATTCTGTGGAGGCAAGGCATAGATCTAGAGGGGTCGGAGACGAATAATAAAATGTCATCTGCGTAAAGCAGAAGCTTATGCGCCACACCTCCCGCAATCACCCATGGAAAATAATCCTCCTTTCTTATCGCGGCTGCTAATGGTTCCAGGGCAAGACAGAACAATAATGGGGAAAGAGGGCAGCCCTGCCGAGTGCCCCTATTCAGAGTGAAATAATCTGAAATTAATCCATTTGTGTGTACCGCTGCTACAGGGTGTCTATAAAGTAACTTAATCCAACCAATAAATGTACTCCCGAACCCATACATTTCCAAAATCTTAAAAAGATAATCCCATTCTGCCATATCAAACGCCTTTTCGGCGTCAAGTGAGATGGCAGGGACCGGAGACTGATCATTCGCTACTGACCACATGATATTGATGAGACACATGATGTTTTCAGAAGAGCTGCGGCCCCGAATAAACCCCACCTGATCTATATGTATAAGAGATGTCATAACCTTACTTAATCGGTTAGCCAAAATTTTTGACAAAATGTTTACATCTAGTTGGATCAGGGATTTAACAAATGTTATTTAACAAAACCAGCTCCAACCGCTTGGATGGTAACTTTTACACTCGCTTGGATCTTTGTCCTTTTTAAGAATCAGACTGATCCGGGATTGTGTCATGGTTGGAGGAAGCTTTCCATTCTTTAATGATTCAGTATAAACTTCTAACAAAAGTGGAGCCAGTTCTGTAGCATAGGATCTAAAAAATTCTGCGGCAAAACCGTCTGGCCCCGGAGCCTTGCCAGTAGGAAGGGACTTAATTACCTCATCAAGCTCCTCCAAGGTTATCTCAGAATCAAGAGAGTTCTTTTGCTCAGTCGTCAGTTTAGGAAGATCTAATGGTTCCACAAAGTTTCTAATATCTTCATCAGTAGACGAAGACGTGGAACTATAAAGATCAAGGTAGAACTCTTTAAAGGCATTATTAATATCAATGGCCAAGGAAAAATTTCACTGAAGGAATGGTAGAAAAAGACTCTCTCTGCTTTATATATCTAGCCAAAAGCTTCCCTGCTTTGTCCCCCGACTCAAGTATGACTGTCTTGCCCTGAATAACCAAAACTCCACTTTCCGTGACAAAATAGTATTATATCTATATTTCAATCGGGTCAATTCTCTGAGGACATCATATGACATAAGGCACTTCAGCTCTGCCTCTGCACTTTTAATATTTCCTTCCAACTCCACGAGTTCTCGTGCCTTGGATTTTTTGATGAATGAGGCATACTGTATGATCCGGCCCCTAAGAACCGCCGTAAGTGCCTCCCAAGCCACGCCCACAGAGGATACTGAGGACCAGTTGGTCTCCATATAAACATTGATTTCAGTCTTTAATAGTTGTTAGAAATCAGGATTTTGCAAAAGGGATACATTAAGGCGCCAACTATATGATTTCTTTTTCTCTATATGTGGCACCACCTCTAAACTCACTAGGGCGTGATCCGAGACTAAAATGTTTCCAACTGACCAATCAACAACAGATGAAATGAGGGATTTGGATATAAAAAAAAAAAATCTATTCTAGAATAAATCTTATGGACTGATGAAAAAAATGTATAGTCCCTACCAAAAGTCTCCAAATATCTGTAAGACCAAGATTTTTACACATCCTGTGAAGCGTCAATTTTTGCTCTAGGGGTTCTTCACTATGATCAAGGACTGAGTCCATCAAAAAATTAAAGTCTCCTCCCAATATTATATCATGAGGGGTGCCAGCAATTTGCAACATCCCTTCAAGATCTATAAAAAAGCCCTGATCATCAGCGTTAGGTGCATAAATATTAGCCAAAATCAGACTTTGCCCCTGAATTTCTGCTAAAACAATAATGACTCTCCCTAATTTATCTTTAATCTGTTTGAGACATTTGAATTGTAAATGTTTATTTACCAATATAATGACTCCCTTGCTCTTACTTGAGCCAACACTAAAGAATACATGTCCACCCCATATCTTCCCAAATTTTTCAGCTTGCGGGGAAAGATGCTTTTCTTGAAGAAACACTATATCATATTTCTTACGTTTAAGAAAAGAAATAACTTTCCTTCTTTTATGAGGTGCCCCAACCCATTCACATTCCGTGTGGAGAGAGATAGTACACTCATATTAACATTTGGCAATTTAATATAATAGAAAAAATTAATTGTGTGCCAAAAACAAAATTATGAAGACCACATTTCAACATTAATGCAACAATAAAACCCTGAACTTCCCCCCGAAAAAAACAAACAGAAAACAAGAAAAACGTGCGCATTAACCCCGCGCATGAAAGCGCCAACTGCCGTCAGTCCCTCTAAATTCAAAGAGTCCATGTATGCCTTCAAGAGCCCCCGTGACAACTTTGCCATCAGATTATTGAATTTTGCCTCACAAATTTGTAAGGCAAAATTACATAACATCAAATATTTTGTAAAACAAACCCCAGCGAATAGGCAGAATAAACACTGAGAATGTGTAGACTCATTCACAGAACTGTCTCGACGGTGTGTTCCTTCACAAAACAAATTCCAGCCGATTTAAAGCCGTTCAGTTTCCTCGGTCAGACAAATGTATCTTCAGTGAGCCAACTGATGAGTGCAGCAGATGATGTAATCATTCCAATGTCTCACGAAAATACTCCACAAATCATACTCCAGCCAGCAGGAGGCATAAGCACAAGGAACTGACAGATTCATCCATAACTGTCCCGAAGTAATGTTATTTAACAAAACCAGCTCCAACCGCTAGGCGGAACCAGCACAAAAGGAAACGAAACACGCATCCTGGTTTCTCGGATGGTCAAGAGTCAATTCACTCGGAGGCCGCATAAAAGTATATCCCATGACTTACACAGTCTGCCAATTTTATAAAAGACATCCTTTGTGTGGGTATGTAGATATTTTGCGGTCATCCAATCTGGCCGGGAACTTCATTGTAAAAGTGATCTTCCGTCAATGCAAAAGTTTCTTTAAGGAAAAGTGTTAATCCACAAAACAAACTCCAGCCGCTTGGTGGAGCCAACGCAAAAAGAAACAAAAATGGCGCCCAGCTTCCTCCGAAAGCCAGAGTATGTACAGTGAGTCAATCCACTCACAAGAAAAACACCCAATGGTTACTCACCCATTGTTTCAATAAAAGACATTGCCTGATTGGGACATGTAAATACTTTGCAGCCGTCCTTGGTGTTTATTCTCAGTTTGGAAGGGAACATCAGTGCAAAAGCGATGTTCCGCTGATGTAAGAGTTTCTTGCATTCCTTGAACCGATTGCTTTTCACTCTTGTCGAGTTCGCAAAGTCCGGAAACAAGAAAATATTGTGATTCTTCCAAAAAAGCATTCCTTTGCTTCTCGCCTGGCGCAACACGAGATCTTTATCGGATGATCTCAAAAATGTGGCCAGGATTGATCGGGGCCTGTCTCCCTCAGCAGATCTGCGAGGACTCTGTGAGCTCGCTCGATTTCCAGTTTATGGCCTGTTATGTCAAGCAGACTCGGGAAAAGCTCGTCTAGGAGTTTCATTCATATCTCTGCCCTCCTCATGCTCAGGAATTCCCACAATTCAAACGTTATTCCTGCAGCTTCTATTCTCAAAATCTTCAGGCTTTTCAAGAACACGTTCCAAATCAACTTTGGTCGCGGGCGGATTAGCGGCTAATTCCCTCTTTGATGACTCCAAATAATCAATTCGTCTCTCAACATCTGTCACTCTTGTGACTAACTCAGATACAAATTTTTCCATCGTTGTAATCGATCGACGTATTACAGCGAGATCCTCCAAGTCCGCAAGTACCTTCGTCAACATCAACGACATGTTGGACAGTTGACGCTGGATTCCTTCTCCCGCCGCGCCATCCAAATCGAGTCCCCGGTCCACAGGCCTTTCTGGGCTTTCATTTTGAACCCATAAGTGTCTTTTAATGTCTCCAGAGCCTGAGGACTTTGACTTCTTTGCCATGTTTACCTCAAACAGCAAATGTGTAACTGGGTGTATCGAATTTCACCAGATTATTAAAAATTAGCAAAGTGTGCAGAGCTGTCTCTCACACGTCTGCCCTTTGCATGGCGTCACCTTAAAAAAACGAATTTTCCACTTCTTAATAAGTGATTGAACAGTACTGACTGGCATTTTCAAGGCTTTGGATATCTTTTTATATCCTTTTCCATCTTTATAAATTTCCATTACCTTGTTACGCAGGTCTTTTGACAGTTCTTTTCTGCTCCCCATGGCTCAGTATCTAGCCTGCTCAGTGCATCCACGTGAGAGCTAACAAACTCATTGACTATTTATACACAGACACTAATTGCAATTTAAAAAGCCACAGGTGTGGGAAATTAACCTTTAATTACCATTTAAACCTGTGTGTGTCACCTTGTGTGTCTGTAACAAGGCCCATTCAAGGGTATGTAAACTTTTGATCAGGGCCATTTGGGTGATTTCTGTTATCATTATGATTTAAAAAGGTGCCAAACAGCTACATGATAATAAATGGCTTCATATGATGTGTGTGTGTGTGTGTGTGTGTGTGTGTGTACTGTATATGGACTTGTTTTCAGTAGATTTTATAATTTATTGTTACAGTGAAGATCCCTGTTGCATGACATCCTCTGATATGGGGATATGATCAGTGTAGTCAGTAACTGTGAGGTCGTTTTGGCAGTTTGTGATTCTCTGAGGAGACATATTTGAGGAATGGCAAATGAAAGTTCCTGCCAACATGTTCATTTAATTCCACCAATCAGAACGCTGTTTACCTCAATCCTTTGAAAATCACTCTGGCATTAATCCAACTTTAATTCTATAATTCATTAGAAGATTATATTACAAACATATTTTCACTTTTTTTGATGCACACTACTAGGTCAGCTGCAATGATAAGCAATGTGTGTGTTTATGAAATAAGACACTGGGATAGGCTGAGGAGTGGGCCTGGTTGCCGTGGCAGCACTCTGGCTTTACTGCAGTAAATACCTTCAGCTGCTACACGAAACTTATAACAGACAGAGTGAGAATACATGCACACACACACACAAACACATACTTCAGGCAGTAAAACTTTTTCTCACACCAGCTGATTTAGGTGTTCATAACTCCTACCCATTGAAGGTGTGAAGTTCCCTCCTTTGAGGAAATGTGGTAAACCTCCGTCAGACACACACACACGCGCACACGCAAGTTGCTGTATTGTGTTTATTGTGTTAGACGGTTGGCTCATTTTACATTGTTAAATCCTCAGATGTGTAGGCCATGTGTGTGTGTACTGTAGGTGCTGAGCTAATGATTTTTGACAAAATATTTTTAGCCTCATGAAACCTTAACCGAATATTTTGAATACAGAGAAGTGTGACCATATATGGTGATTTGTTTCTGGACTGAGGCAAACAGGGCTTAAATATGTGTGTGTGTGTGTGTGTCTGTGTGTGTGTGTGTGTGGGTGGGATTGGGTGGTATACAAGGACATTTTTTTAGGTTACAAACTGGTAATTACAAGGGTACTATGCTATAAATGTGGTTTATTAGGACATTTCTAGTGTCCCCATAATTCAAATCGCTTAAAAAACATACTAAACAATGTTTTTTTGAAAATGTAAAAATGCAGAAAGTTTTTTGTTTATGGGTAGGGTTAGGGGATAGAATCTATAGTTCGTACAGTATAAAAATCATTATGTCTATGGAGAGTCCTCATAAGGGTAGCCGCACCAACATGTGTGTGTGTGTGTGTGTGCACGCGCATGTGTGTGTGCATTTGTGTGTGTGTGATTGTGAGTATGAATGAGTGGAAAGTACTTTTTATTTGAGGTCTTCAGTTCCAAATGAAGAAAGACATTTTTTATACCAAGACTTGTCCGTATAAAGTTGTAGTGTCAGCCATCACTAACAAAAAATGTAGCAAAACTGTACCATGGTATTACCATGTTGTTTTGGACATGTACCATGGTAATAACATGGTATATTTTTGTTTTTGAATTTCTTTGGAGGACCATATAAACTATATATTATAATATAAAATGGATGGTTCCGACTGTACTTTAAATTCTGATGGGAAGAGCCACATTCAAAGCTGTTGTAGAATTCTACAAAAATCTCACCTTTGACCTCAAATTCTATACTAATGCAGCAAATTGTTACATTGCTTGGCAACTGTAAACAGGCTCTTGTGGCTTATTGCTTTAGTATATGAACAGTGCAGTAAACACCATAGACTCTTTGGGGGCGCTAGCTGATTTTTAAAGATGCACTCAGTAATTGTTTCTCAATAAAAAGTTTTATTCCTAAAGTAATTAATTATAATTTTGAAACGTATGTATAAAACCATGATCACTCACATGAGATTTATACTCAGTCATATCAGTAACCTTATAAAAGCTGTTTTATTCTACATTGAGTAGGTCCCCCCATGGGGGCTGCCATGTTAGGATCATATGACCAGCCGAATACTACTTGTTTAATCTCAGTAACTGCCCTGTTATTGGACATTTTAACTCATGAATTTTAAATTAATCATGGCTGACTGAGAATAGTGAATTTCTAAAATGGTATTTGAATCTGAAAACTATTGTGTTTGAATGATTCTGCATCCATGCCTCTAGGTGTAAGTCCAAGATAACATAAAAATTTGGTCCTACCAATGGTTACATTCTTGTATATGAATATATTGTAGTAATAATTCAATACCATGGTATTATCATCTGATTCCAGTGTAGAATGTACCACTGTCCTCAAATCTACCAAAATGAAACATTTTGGAGATGCTTCAAAGAATCTGAGCAGCTGAACAAAATGTATGTGTGTTTAAGAAAGAAGGAGACTTATGCCCCATTCACATCATCAGCGATATTGTTGCTTGGTGACGCTAGCTCTTGTACTGTATGTCAATAGTGGGCATTAGTTATTTTTAGTTTGTGAACGAATCTCTCTTTTTGAACAAATCTTTTTCATAAATGAATCGTTATTGTTCATCACCATAAACTGATTCATATTTCTTGTTCACTTAAGTCCCTTTCGAAGCCAATGAGCTCTAGTTTAAGAAGAAGAAGAAGCACGTCATTCATTCAGTTCATCAATATCGTTCAACAAGAAAAGAGACCGGATGAATCATGAATAAAAGTGACTGTTTACCACACATTAAAATGTTAAACTTTTCTTTACTTTGTCGTGTGTGTCACTGGAATTTGCTCTGATCATACTGATAATGAATGAGATCATCCCTCGTTGTCGTTGCATGTCGCTGCCGGTGTGAACGGGGCTTTATAAAAAAATGAGACATTGAGTAAAAAGCATATAAATGAATGTTCTCTTTTCTCGTCATTTTAATGCAGACAGAAACCATCACAGACAAGTGGGCAAAACAAACCCGTTATAAACACACAGACAGGTAGGCAGGTGGATGCATAGACATAGAGATAGAACAGTTTGTACTTTATGCCATAAAACAGAATGAATCAGAATAAAATACAGCTCTGCCAACACAAGCGAGAGAGAGATGATGAGTGTAAACTGAGTGGCCAGATGCTGTGTGTGTGCATGCTTCAGTATTTTGGTGTATGTCAGTGATCAGAGTGTTGTTCAGATGCTCAGAAGGAGGGAACAAAATGATGAGCATATGAAAGATAGAAAGATGTGTGTGTGTATGTTTGTGTGCTGGAGCTTACCCAGTTTATTTCTCAAATTTACAGTACACTTCTAAATCTACAACCAACACCTCTTGTAACGATGCTGGCACTGGCAATGACGATGACGAAGATGATGAGAACCCAAGTGCAGTTTATTTACAAACGTGATAACCAATAACCTTAACTACAAATGTGAAACATGAACTTGACTTGACATAAACATAACATGGCTTGACTTGGCTAGGAGCAAAACACATCCACATACATTCAATACTTAACGAAGGACAATGAAAAACATGAGGGCTTAAATACAAGACATGGGAGAACATAAACCAATGAACAAACAGAACTCCAACAAGATAATTAAACAATAAACCAATGAAAACATGACACATGAACATGGATGGAAAACATGAAATCACATGACAAGGGAATAGGAACTAAACTTTTCAAAATAAAAGACATGAATCAACAAAATACACATGACATATCCCCCCCCACTAAGGGGCGGCTCCCGACGCCCTAACACATAAACAAAACACGTAAAACATGACATAAATTCAAAGATCTGTAGGGAGCTGGGGGGGGAGGTCTTGAGGCGTGGGGCGTGTGACCAGGGCAGAGTCAGTGGGGGGTGGAGCCATGAGAGGCTCGAGGGGCGGAGCCATGGAACTTGGTGCCCGGAGAGTAGCCGAAGAATCAAAGGGCCAGGGTGGAGCCGATGGCAGGGAGGACCAAGGCGTTGCTGGAGACTTGGAGGAGCAAGGCGGAGCTGGGGGATTGGAAGATTGAGGTGGAGCCGGTGGGACTGAGGACCAAGGTGGAGCCGTAGGGAAGGAGGTCCCCGGTGGAGCTGACAGATCAGAGGGACGAGGGCAGCCAGAGGATCGTAGAGCCAAAGCATAGCCAGGTGACCGACAGACCAAGGAGGAGCCGGAGGGACGAGGGACCCCGGCAAAGCCGACAGGCTGAAAGACCGCAGTGGAGCCGAGGGAACACAGAGCTGAGGCGATGTCGAGGGACCGACAGGCCATGGCAAAGTCCAGGGCTCGGAGGGTCCAGGCGGGGTCGGAGGGCTGAAAGTTCCCCTTGTCTGCTCAGGAGAACTAAGGGTGGGTATAAGGGTGGGAACCATCTCCAGGTCCAACTGCTCAGGTGTGGCTGTGACGTGGCATGGAGCAGGCTGAGGCGTTACTGTGACGTGGCATGGAGCAGGCTGAGGCGTTGCTGTGATGTGGCATGGAGCAAAAGATGGCGCTAGCTCAGTGACCATGATGAGGAACTCTGGTTTGGCGGCCATGACGTGAAACTCTGGCTCGGCGGCGGCCATGTCGTGGAACTCTGGCTCGGCAGCGGCCATGACGTGGAACTCTGGCTCGGCATCCGCCTCCCCCACAGTGAACGTGGAACCAATGATCTGCAGGGCGAGGTCGATATATTGAGCCAGGCTGAGGGAACTGCGACCACCAGGCATCAAAGTGGAGATCGGCTCACTTAACCCCACCCTAAAAATGTCCTTGAGAGCGACCACATTAAAATCCACCTGGCTGGCCAAATCGCAGAAGTCCTCCACGTAGTCCACCAGGGGATGATTCTCCTGACGTAGCCATATGAGCTGAACTGCTGGGTTCATAGTAGGTCAAGTAACGTCAAGTTCTGTAACGATGCTGGCACTGGCAATGATGATGATGAAGATGATGATGATGAGAACCCAAGTGCAGTTTATTTACAAACGTGATAACCAATAACCCTAACTACAAACGTGAAACATGAACTTGACATAAACATAACATGGCATGACTTGGCTAGGAGCAAAACACATCCACATACATTCAATACTTGACGAAGGACAAAGGAAAACATGAGGGCTTAAATACAAGACATGGGAGAACATAAACCAATGAACAAACAGAACTCTAACAAGATAATTAAATAATAA
This sequence comes from Myxocyprinus asiaticus, assembly GCF_019703515.2. Classification (NCBI taxonomy): domain Eukaryota; kingdom Metazoa; phylum Chordata; class Actinopteri; order Cypriniformes; family Catostomidae; genus Myxocyprinus; species Myxocyprinus asiaticus. The sequence goes on from NC_059366.1 coordinate 32,406,544, forward strand.
ACCAATGAAAACATGACACATGAACATGGAGGGAAAACATGAAATCACATGACAAGGGAACAGGAACTAAACCTTTCAAAATAAAAGACATGAATCAACAAAATACACATGACACCTCTATTATTTTTCTGTCGCACCATCCCTTTCTTGTGTTCCTCATTCCATTTTTCATCATCAACATTGCTTATTTTATCTGTTTCTCCTGCAGAGTGTGTGTGTATGTCAGATGTTGCATAGGTATTAACTGCTAGTGTTAAATGTTAAATTTGATTAGAGTGTTAAAATCTGACAGAGCGTAAATTATCTGCCAGTAAATGGTCATGTTGATTTATGTGCACACATACAGTGCATCCGGAAAGTATTCACAGCGCTTCACTTTTTCCACATTTTGTTATGTTACAGCCTTATTCCAAAATGGATTAAATTCATTATTTTCCTCACAATTCTACGAACAATACCCCATAATGACAATGTGAAAGAAGTTTGTTTGAAATCTTTGCAAATTTATTAAAAATAAAAAACGAAAAAAAAAAAAAATCACACGTACATAAGTATTCACAGCCTTTGCCATGACACTCAATATTGAGCTCAGGTGCATTCTGTTTCCACTGATCATCCTTGAGATGTTTCTACAACTTGATTGGAGTCCACCTGTGGTAAATTCAGTTGATTGGACATGATTTGGAAAGGCACACACCTGTCTATATAAGGTCCCACAGTTAACAATGCATGTCAGAGCACAAACCAAGCCATGAAGTCCAAGGAATTGTCTGTAGACCTCCGAGACAGGATTGTATCGAGGTACAGATCTGGGGAAGGGTACAGAAAAATTTCTGCAGCATTGAAGGTCCCAATGAGCACAGTGGCCTCCATCATCCATAAATGGAAGAAGTTTGGAACCACCAGGACTCTTCCTACAGCTGGCTGCCCGGCCAAACTGAGCAATCGAGGGAGAAGGGCCTTAGTCAGGGAGGTGACCAAGAACCCGATGGTCACTCTGACAGAGCTCCAGCATTTCTCTGTGGAGAGAGGAGAACCTTCCAGAAGAACATCCATCTCTGCAGCACTCCACCAATCAGGCCTGTATGGTAGAGTGGCCAGACGGAAGCCACTCCTCAGTAAAAGGCACATGACAGCCCACCTGGAGTTTGCCAAAAGGCACCTGAAGGACTCTCAGACCATAAGAAACAAAGATTGAACTCTTTGGCCTGAATGGCAAGCATCACGTCTGGAGGAAACCAGGCACCGCTCATCACCTGGCCAATACCATCCCTACAGTGAAGCATGGTGGTGGCAGCATCATGCTGTGGGGATGTTTTTCAACGGCAGGAACTGGGAGACTAGTCAGGATCGAGGGGAAGACGAATGCAGCAACGTACAGAGACATCCTTGATGAAAACCTGCTCCAGAGCGCTCTGGACCTCAGACTGGGGTGAAGGTTCATCTTCCAACAGGACAGTGACCCTAAGCACACAGCCAAGGTAACAAAGGAGTGGCTCCGAGACATCTCTGTGAATGTCCTTGAGTGGCCCAGCCAGAGCCCAGACTTGAACCCGATTGAACATCTCTGGAGAGATCTGAAAATGGCTGTGCACTGACGCTCCCCATCCAACCTGATGGATCTTGAGAGGTCCTGCAAAGAAGAATGGGAGAAACTGCCCAAAAATAGGTGTGCCAAGCTTGTAGCATCATACTCAAAAAGACTTGAGGCTGTAACTGGTGCCAAAGGTGCTTCAACAAAGTATTGAGCAAAGGCTGTGAATACTTATGTACATGTGATTTTTTTTTTTTTTTTTTTTTCGTTTTTGATTTTTAATACATTTGCAAAGATTTCAAACAAACTTCTTTCACGTTGTGATTATGGGGTATTGTTTGTAGAATTGAGGAAAATAATGAATTTAATCCATTTTGGAATAAGGCTGTAACATAACAAAATGTGGAAAAAGTGAAGCACTGCGATTACTTTCCGGATGCACTGTATCATTAATACATGCATAACAAATGAGAGTTGTTTATAATTGCATCTATAACCTGGAACTTAGTTCCTGCAGGCCTGACAAATGTTCAGCTTATTCATTCATTTGTACCTTGAACATCAACATGCCTTCAATTTCTTTAGAACAAACACTTTTCGCGATGTCCTCTCTCTCTCGCTCTCTCTCTCAATCTCTCTTTGTGTGTGTAAGTGTTAAAGAAGCTATTGGGCCCCTGCTTCCTCAGGCCTTGTTGCCATGGCGTTGTGACTCACAGTGCAGGGTGATTATTCCATAGCTGCTAGCCAGGAGAACAAAACACACACTCTCAAAACACACAGGAAATTCGCCATTTTAATCAGTCACTTTTGTGATTGTGAAGAGCTATGATTAATTTGCAAAAGTGACTGATATTTATACGCGTTATGAGTCTTTCACATGACTTGCATCGGCGCTGCATAATACATTGAAATCTATGAAGTGACGCCACTTTACACCAAACTGTTTTACATACACGTCTTTGCTTAGAGTACAAAGCAACAAGACATATTTAAAAATCGTCAAAATTTGTGAAGAGATATTGAATGTCACACAATTTCTTTTAATTAAATATTACCTTATCGTTTATGAATATCAGAGACCCCAGTTATTGAACTAATTTAAATTCACCAAGAAAACGCTTAGACCTAAATATAAACGAGTCCTTTTATTACTTTCTGCTATTAATGAAACTGACAGTTTTTTTTTTTTTCTCTGTCTTCCAAATACGTTTTCAATGTTTATTGTGTACATCTCCCACTTTCTTGCATGGCAAACTCGTAAAATCACCCCTCCATGAAGCTTTCTGCAATGTTTGTCGTGTGGAGGGCAATACGGTGCTTGACGCTGGCATTGAACGGAGTGTTGACGCCTTGACTCAACTCATGTGAAATGCGCTTTACAATGACTAAAGAACATTATGAAACTCAAAACTATTATAATTAGGCTACAATTGTAATCTTTTCTGATAAAAGTCGTGCTCAGCAGTTTAAATCTTTAGGAAAATGATACCGTAGATCTGCTTTGTTCTTATAATTCTTAAACATTCTACTGAAGTTAGTAGATTTGTAGTCATGCAAGTTTTAATGTTGGAGAAGGTAAGGACATTATTGAAACTCACTATTATTAGACTGTTATTGTTGTCTTTTAAGATGAAAAATCATGATCAAACTGAAGGAAAATTATAGATCTGCTTTGTTCTTTTAATGCTTAAACACTATAACGTTTCTTGGTAGATTTCAGTTGTGAACATCTCAAAATGATTCAATGACTCGCTCATAGCACACAAAACGCTCATTTGTCACCACCTAGTGATATCTCCAGAAGTGGTCACTGAACTAATCAGTTATTAAAATGTAACAAATTTGTGACAAAAGCAAGCCACATGAACATACCTTTTATTTTTGCAGCTAATTCTGCACAATTGTGCAGTTAATTTGCTATACTTGAATTACTAAAATCGCTGGAATTGGTGCTTTTAGCTTATTCTTTAAAAAAAAAAATCCCTGGAAAAATTTTTCGTGCCGTGGTATTTTTTATTCGTAAAAAGGGCAACATGTCATAGTAGTGAAAAAATGCTGATATAGAGTATGGATAGAGTTATTGGAGTTTATTACTGAATTAATTTCTTTAACCCTATGACCTTGTGTTATTAATAGTGCAAAACCTCTTCCTTATAGAAAGAGGTCCCTCCATCAGTGTATTGGATGGCTGGATGGGAGAGAGTGGTTGTCTAGTAGATGTGCTTTGCATGGTTGGTGTGTGTGTGTGTGTGTGTGTGTGTGTGTGTGTGTGCGTTTTACCTGGAAACGTTATAAACACTCACATAGTACATGTACACACACATACAGTGGTGTGAAAAAGTGTTTGCCCCCTTCCTGATTTCTTATTTTTTTGCATGTTTGTCACACTTAAATGTTACAGATCATCAAACAAGTTTAAATATTAGTCAAAGATAACACAAGTAAACACAAAATGCAGTTTTTAAATGAAGGTTGTTATTATTAAGGGAAAACAAAATCCAAACCTACATGGCCCTGTGTGAAAAAGTGTTTGCCCCACCTGTTAAAACATAACTTAACTGTGGTTTATCACACCTGAGTTCAATTTCTCTAGCCACACCCAGGCCTATTTACTGCCACACCTGTTCTCAATCAAGAAATCACTTAAATAGGACCTGTCTGACAAAGTGAAGTAGACCAAAAGATCTTCAAAAGCTAGACATCATGCCGAGATCCAAAGAAATTCAGGAACAAATGAGAAAGAAAGTAATTGAGATCTATCAGTCTGGAAAAGGTTATAAAGCCATTTCTAAAGCTTTGGGACTCCAGAGAACCACAGTGAGAGCCATTATCCACAAATGGCAAAAACATGGAACAGTGGTGAACCTTCCCAAGAGTGGCCAGCTGACCAAAATTACCCCAAGAGCGCAGCGACGACTCATCCAAGGGGTCACAAAAGACCCCACAACAACATCCAAAGAACTGCAGGCCTCACTTGCCTCAGTTAAGGTCAGTGTTCATGACTCCACCATAAGAAAGAGACTGGGCAAAAATGGCCTGCATGGCAGAGTTCCAAGACGAAAACCACTGCTGAGCAAAAAGAACATTAAGGCTCATCTCATTTTTGCCAGAAAACATCTTGATGATCCCCAAGACTTTTGGGAAAATACTCTGTGGACTGACGAGACAAAAGTTGAACTTTTTGGAAGGTGTGTGTCCCATTACATCTGGCGTAAAAGTAACACCACATTTCAGAAAAAGAACATCATACCAGCATTAAAATATGGTGGTGGTAGTGTGATGGTCTGGGGCTGTTTTGCTGCTTCAGGACCTGGAAGACTTGCTGTGATAAATGGAACCATGAATTCTGCTGTCTACCAAAAAATCCTGAAGGAGAATGTCTGTTCGTGTCTGTTCGAATCTGTTCGTGACCTCAAGCTGAAGCGAACTTGGGTTCTGCAGCAGGACAATGATCCAAAACACACCAGCAATCCACCTCTGAATGGCTGAAGAAAAACAAAATGAAGACTTTGGAGTGGCCTAGTCAAAGTCCTGACCTGAATCCTATTGAGATGCTGTGGCATGACCTTAAAAAGGCAGTTCATGCTCGAAAACCCTCCAATGTGGCTGAATTACAACAATTCTGCAAAGATGAGTGGGCCAAAATTCCTCCACAGCGCTGTAAAAGACTCATTGCAAGTTATCACAAACGCTTGATTGCAGTTGTTGCTGCTAAGGGTGGCCCAACCAGTTATTAGGTTTAGGGGGCAATCACTTTTTCACACAGGGCCATGTAGGTTTGGATTTTGTTTTCCCTTAATAATAACAACCTTCATTTAAAAACTGCATTTTATGTTTACTTGTGTTATCTATGACTAATATTTAAACTTGTTTGATAATCTGAAACATTTAAGTGTGACAAACATGCAAAAAAATAAGAAATCAGGAAGGGGGCAAACACTTTTTCACACCACTGTACACACACACCTGGGCTGGATTGTGTGATGCCCAGATGGAGGTTGGCAGAAATGTGGTTGAAATGCCAGACCTCAGGTGGCATAAGGCATAACACACACAGCCATTTGGGGCATGTTTTTACAATATAGTGTTGCAAAAATGTATATAATCCTCTTCACAGACACATACACTAAGGCATTAGCTTTGCAGTTTTTGATTACTTAATAAGCAGACAGGTACAATGAGTTCTGTGTGTCTGCATGTAGATTTATCTGTGTATTTGTGTGTGTGTGTGTGTGTGTGTGTTTGTGTGTGTGTGTGTGTGTGTGTGTGTGTATGTGTGCGTGCGCGTGTGTGTGTGTGTGCGTGTGTGTGTGTAGTTATTGCTTAGAGCACCATTATGCCTCAAGTCATTAAGACTGCGGATATGCTATTTGAGTGTGTGTTAGTATGTGTGTGTGCATGTTTGTGTGTGTGTGTGAGAGAGAGAGAGAGAGAGAGAGAGAGAAAGAGAGAGAATCCTGATGCACCTTCATTAGCGCTATATGTAAATGAGCTGGCCCACGTCCAGAGGGGTCACAGACATTGCTACATGATATAAAGACTGAAGATAAAGATGACACAAATGTGTGTTTGTATGTGTGCACTGATGTTCTTTAGTATTATTTGTAAGCAGAGTGACATTCAGATACTTAGACAGCTCATAGAGAGAAACCAATTAGAATGTGAATGACATACGGTTAGCCACATTGTTTTACGGTCAGGTTTTAACTGTGTTATTTCAGTGTTATTATATGTTATGCAACAAACGGCATTCCACGAATGCTGATGCGTAACATAACTGCACTGTGTGGGACACACTTCACTGTTTGTATCACTCCGCTTGTCTGTGTTTGGTCAGTAGGCAAGATAACTGTCCAAATCATGTCTAAAATGTAAGTTATTAAATTCTTGTTTATGGAACTGTTGTATAAAAGCAAAATCACATGTGTAATCATGCTTAATCATTACCTGCGGCCGTAATCACAGCCATGCTGATATTTAGTACAACAGTGCCACTTTTGCTCATTTGATTTTGCTTGAATATTTAGTTTAGTGTAGTTATCTTTACTTGACAGTGATGGTGTCTTACGTACATGTTTTTTTTTTATTTATTTTTTTTTCTGTTTGCTTGTGTCCATTTGCTTCTTGAATAATTTATAAATAATTTTGTTTGTTCTTCAAGGTTCTGAAGTAACTAATACAATTGAAAGCTGTCTATGTTCCAGTCCACTATACTTACACAACCATGAAGTATACACACACACTACTCACTCACACAGAACGTCTCTTTTCTCTCTGTCCGTCCAGCACAGCACATGTTGTTTTTTTCTCTCACTTCATTTCCTCATTCACATCATTCCCACTTTCTTTTCTACATCTGTTATGTGTGTGTGTTTATTTTCAGTTTTGGCCATGCATAAAAAGGGACATTATGTTTTTCCTTTAGGCCAGAGAGGAGGAGGGCGTTCCACACCACAGCTTGTCCAAAGACACGCCCAGACTTGTCCTCAAGACAAACAGCGACGTGCTTGTAAGATATTAACTATTCAACACCCCCAAATTAGAGAATTAGAAATAACATACACATATTGATTAAGTATGATTAACCTGCAGTTTTGATTTTAGAGAAATGGTGTGATTGTGGTCATGTCTTAATCCAAAAGTCATAAGTCTTAATTCTAATATCTAATGCTATCAAGAACGAGACCTCTCTAAAACTGACCTTTGCCCCCTTAGTTAAAAAACATCTGGGGTGAATCTCAAAATCAATCAAGAACATTTCATATTGGGTCATATTGAAGACTATTTTAGAACCAATTAGGATTTTTTTGCATTGAAACAGCTGTTTTATGTCAGTTAGGCACCACCCATGATCATCACAATAATGCAAAAAATAGTGATATATTATTTAAATTCTAAAGTATTCATACACAATGATTTTTTTGTGTCTGTACAGGCTGAATTTTATAACTGTATTACAGTTCTAAAAATATTTTTTATAAACAATTTTTCCCCACTATTACTGTAATGATATTTTTGGTGGAAATGTGCTTAATTGTGCAGAAATGCAAAAGAAAAAATCACAATGGTTTTTAAATAGTCTTCATTTTCTTAATGCAAAATATAATTTATCTTTTTTCTTTTTCTTTTGACTTTGGGGTGAAATATGACTTGGACATTTCTTCATGTGATTCACCCTTTAAGTCATTTTATAGACCAATGGAGAACGGTTTCAGCTTTTGTTGATTAAGACTTAGCTCTTGGCACAAGACTTGTCAAATCACCTGCATTTTAACCTAAATTAGTTTATAAGTTGTTCTACTTATCCACTTAATTAACAGTAGAAAAAGTTTATGCATTTCTGACATTCAATTTCTCATGCTTTTGTGTAAACATTGTCAATCTGCATTGAATGTGACTGTTTGCCACATGAATGGTCAAGCGGTGTGTCTATGTGTTTGTGGAATAAGCATTAGTCTGGTTGAGAGCAGACACATTCCGTGCTTGATGGGAAAAAAAGCATTAGCACCTAAACTTCCTCACTAACATTGAGTTGGCAGTCATACCTTAGCAGGTAATTACAGTAAAAGAGCGTAGAGCTACTCACAGCATGGTCACGGACATAGGCTTAATGGCCAGAGCAGAAGTAAATGACAGTAATTACCTCTCAACCATGAGAGAGAGAGAGAGAGAGAGAGAACAAAGCAAAATAAAGGTGAGTGAAAGATTAAGAGTAAGAGAGACAGAGAGAAACAGTGGATTGAGGGGGGGGGGGGAGAAGCCCATTAGGGTAATGTGCAGTAAAATTTCTCTTAGAGTGCCGTGGCTCGTTAAGTAGTCTCCATCTGTCTCGCTTTTTAAACTTAGGAAATATGAAAATAATTTATCATTGAGAATATCCAGGCACGCCTTGAGCTGGTCTGACTCTGTGCATGTTAACTGGCACAGTCAGAGCTCCCATGTTTGAAATGGAGCGAAGGCTTCATTAGAAAATCACATTGATTGACAAATGAGTGGCACATTTCAGCCGTATTTCTTTCCACATCATTCCACGTCAGGAGCGCAGCCAGCTCCTTTCAAATCGAACCAATTCAAGTAATGCTTTAAAGATTGGATTGCTAATTCCAAATCAGATGTATATTTGTTTGTAGATTTTTCTAATGAATCAAATCAATTTGATCTCCTAAATGGCTTTAAGTGGAGTCAAGCTTGATTTGTTCCAGCTGGTTCTCAGTCTGAAGTCAGATTTTCATTCCTCGGCAAATAGATAGAAGCATTATTTCATTCAGAATGAGTTTATTCAGCATCGACCTGTTTCTCTCACAATAAGTTGGTCCAATACTTTCTCAGTAGAGCATTGAAATGATGACATTACAAATTAGATTTTTAAGCCTGACTGTCCGCATTGTAATATTGTGAGTGATGAAATCTGATTCTTTGTTCAGATAGTGTAGTCAGTATATCCACATAGGTTGCTATAGAAATGATGTAAGTGTGAGCACAATGCCAAGAGGCTTTCCTCTACAAACACACTCTATTTAAATCAATTTAAGTATTTATTCATTTGTGTAATGTCCAAATCAGCTAACTCTTCCACTCTTTCACCATTCACTTTGTAATGAATGTCAGATAGTTTGCTACTGTACATGTGGAAATATTTTTACATGTTGTTACATGTTGCGTCCTGAATTACAAAAAATATTCAAAAATACACACACACACACAGATATATACATTATATATAATTCTGTTATTGTTTTTTTGCTGTTTAGAGTTCAGACTAAAGACAAAAATTAGATTTTTGCTTCTTATCTGAAAAAAGCCATGAATCAGTTTGTAATGTTTAGAATATATATATATATATATATATATATATATATATATTTTCTTTTTTTTTGGGGGGGGGGGGGGTTTGTTAAAAAACATTGGCATCTAAATAACTGAGGTTATGGTGCTGAACAGATCAGGGCTTGGAAGTAGACTTACTGTGTCTTATTTTGTAACTATTCTGTGTGTTTAGTGTGAGCGCGTCTTATTCATGCCAGTGATTCCTCATGATCGAACTTCCTCCATCCTTCCTCAATTTTCTTCTTCTCTCTTTCTCTTTCTCTCTCTCTCTCTTCGTGTGACGAATGTAGGGCTGGGCGTTATGGCAAAAAAATAAAATCTAAATTTTTATCAAACTTATGGACGATTCACAATAAGATTTTTCAACTTTTAAATATACTCCAACATGATTCAAACTGTATGTTCTGTATCAGAATGCAAGGCAACTTGATTAGAGAAATCCAAGTGCTTTTCATTATAGGAAACAAAGGTGTGCAAGAAAAATGTACAAATGCACGACAGGGGGAAGTTGTCAACAGAGTGTGAATGTAAAATAAATTAAAATCTAATAAACCCAGATGTTCAGAAATAATAGAACAAGAAAACTGCAAAATAATTCTTGTAATTCCTGCAGATAGAGACGTGCCCTCTAGCGGTTCATGCTGAGCTGTGCAGCAATATGAAATAATTTACCATTATAACTAGCAAAGTTTGTCAAAATGATCACTTGCCAGGTGTTGACTATAGATGCAGTGCACTTGAAATACGTCACAGAACAAAGTAATAATTAGCAATCTACACCGATCAGCATTAAAACCACCTGCCTAATATTGTGTATGCAAAATCTCACTTTCTCAATTTAAAAAAAATAAAAAATAGTGTCAAAATGCAAATTTGAATTAACCAGAAAAATCGGAAAAACCGCCCAGCCCTAGATGAATGTCCATCACTGACAACAGTGGCATATGATACATGCCTTCATTATCTTCCTTGTACTGTAACTCTGGCTTTGGCAGTCAATTAACCAGCCTTAAGAGAAATCTCTGTCTCAGCAGTCCACTCACCAGGCCTTAAAACAATTATATTTACATTGCGATTCAAGACATTTCATTGGCAATAATCAAAGGTTTAAATAGCATTAGTACACAACAGTAAACAAACATGCCTAATAGGTATGAGTAGGTTTTAGATTGCCATTGTTTGCAGGTTTAATGGTTTGAAAAATAAGGAGAGAGTATGTTTCTAATTTATGGGTCATTATGGCATGGGGTTAAGAGGTGAAATTCAGTTTCTTCCTAATTTTGATCACATACACATGGCAGCAAAATGCAGTTGTCTCCTCTTCTAAATGCTTAATCTCATTCAGTATAAACAGAATTTGGTTTTCATTAAATCTGTGTAGTATGTACAGAGGCAGACTCTACCAAACTAGTTGTTAATGCAATGACGTAATTAGCATGAGATTACAAAATTAAAACGGGGTTAGCTAACAACTGCCGGAAGATAGTACATCCCTGACGCTTATATTATTTAGTTCATAAATGGCGAGTTAAAATGTTGGCAGCCGTGTTTCCATGTTACGAGATGCCAAAACATTGCTAATGTAATTATTGTCATGCAACATTCAAGGGAAGAACCCAATTGCAAGAGGTAGCAGGAAAAAGGCCAACTGAGATGGGACTGGTGGGACAGTTCAAGAGCAAACAATGGAAGGCCAGCAGGACAGGAGAGCAGGCAACCGACCAGGGAGGTGCGGGTGGAACCAGCCAAGGGGGAGGCTTAAGGAAGGGAGTAGGGTCCAGCGGCCGATGAGGCGGCTCTAGGAAGGGAACAGGGTCCGGCAGCCGGGGAGGCGGCTCCAGGAAGGGAGCAGGGTCCGGCGGCCAGGGGGGAAGTGTTGAAAGGGTACCGTCCGCTAGAGACTGGTCAGACTGGGAAGCAGGCACTAAGGACTGGGCAGGCAGGGTTGTGGCCGCTGGGGAGAGGTCAGGAACGGCCTCAGGGAAGAGGTCAGGGTCAATGGCGGCCGCAGGGGAGAGATCAGGATAGGCAGTGACCACAGGGGAGAGTTCAAGGGTAGGTGGCAGCCACAGGGAAGAGTTCAGGGTAGGCAGCGGTGTTAGATCTTCTTGTATTTGGCTTACCAGATATCAGGCTCACCAATGTATCAGAATTCTTCTAATACAAAAAGAAGTGTATGCCAGACCAAGTGCTTATGGGAAAAATAATTTATTGATGTTGATCATGTAGCATAGCTCTTCTGAATCTTAACCCAAGGTTCTGTCTGTGTGACAGACCTTTGTAGCTGATAGCAAATGTGCTAACTAAACATACAGGAGATCCCACAGGACGTCCTGAGAGGAACACATTAGGTAGCATTCACTGGATGCTCCTGAGAAGAACCCAACAAATGGGGTCTCACAGAAACCTCCTGAGGGTAACCCAACCAGTAGACAGGTTTGATTAAATCAGTCCCATCTTAACAAACACAGCTGCAATGAGTTTGCATCTGAGGCACAGTTGCAATGTAAAACCATCTGACTTTTACAGTTAAAAATATACATAATTATACAGCAGCCACAGGGGAGTGTTCTGGGTCGGCAGCGGCCATAGGGGAGATTTCAGGCAACCTCTTGACAGGGATGTGGTCAGCTGCCTAGGATTGTCTATGAGGTCAGGTAGGACAGGGATGAGGTCAGACAGGATGGTGGCCGCTAGTCAGGGGCCAGAAGACTGGGTGGCAGCCGCTGGACAGGGGTCAGAAGACTGGGCAGCAGCCACTGGGATGGTATATGCAATATTGCTGGCCTCCAGGAGAGCTTCAGCAGACTCGGACCCCTCCTGGTGAGCTCCAGTGGCATTGGACCCCTCTTGGCAGGCCTTGTGGGCTCCTCCGCCTCCTGGCGGTCAGCAGCGGGCTCCTCCGCCTCCTGGTGGTCAACAGCGGGCTCCTCCGCCTCCTGGTGGTCAACAGCGGGCTCCTCCGCCTCCTGGCGGTCAGCAGCAGGCTCCTTTGCCTCCTGGCGGTCAGCAGCGGGCTCCTCCGCCTCCTGGCTTCCTCCTCCTGCGGCGACAAGAAGCCCAAGAAGAGTCCGGGGAAGGACAGGTCATGGGCAGTGAGGAATGGTCCGGCGTGGCATTCCTTATCTTGAGCAGAACCTCCATCTCAGCGAACCAACAGATGTGATCCACTAGGTCCCAAAAGGGCCAAAGAAAAGTTCACCCAACTCCTGTGAACAAAGTGGTTTGTCCAAACCCGACAAAAATATATGTTTAAGAAAGGTTTCACCAATACACCACCTGAAGACTTCATTGGCAACATCGTTAGCGTAGATACCAATGGGCCGACCCTCCTGAGAGCAGGTTAGAAATTTTAAGTCCTGCGTGGTGTCCTAGGAGACCGGTTCCATAACACAACTACAACAGACACAAGTGCACATGGCGATGATAAACAATACAAAGCCGCGTGAACTCACAAACATGAGACAAGACAGCAGAAACCCAACAAAATGTAAACAATGATGGGAATGTCAGAATCCTGCCATAAAGGAAGAAAACAAAACTGAACCATAGTTGCAGGACTCTGACAATTACTTAGTCAGCCAGTCAGTTCGGGAATGGCTCCTGTATTCTGCACACACAAAACACAGTTTTCTGTCCATCTACCTATCTATCTGTCTGTCTGTCTGTCTGTCTGTTAGCAGAGTACATCATATCCTTTAATTACCCAAAGTTCCTACTCCCTGTCTATTATGTCTTGCTCACGCCTCTTACCTCCTGTCTGTCTCAGTCTGTGTCACCTGAAATTCTACATGCTGAATATACACTCAAACAAACACACATTCAGAAACCACATGCATAATTGCCCCTTGAAGGAAAAACCATTTAGCTGTGGCTGTCAGAGTTTAACCCTGCAGCTTGCCTTGGGTTGCTGACTCCTGACATCTTGTAATGAGTGTTTGTGAGTAGTGTGTGACGATGCATGCATTAGAAAGACAGAGAGACAACTGTATGTGTTAGGGAGAAAATCTCAGAAAAATACAAGAATATTTTTTTTTTAAATGGATCCTCATCCTACACATCCTCATACTGGATGGAACAAAACAAAAATCCTATTGCTTTGATAACACATTGCCCAAAAGCATATAGATATTATTTATTTACATTATTTTATTGTAACATCCCTGATGGCACATCACACAGATATCTGTTTGGTGTGAACATTATCATCTGGAAGATTTTTAGAACCCTACAACTTGTTGGAAGTTAGAAGTTTATGATTTATAATGTATGTGAATCAGCTCTTTTTACACATAAAAATAAATAATTTTAAGCTTCACGCATTTCAGTTTCATAACAAAATTACATAAAATTTAATTGAGTAATCTTTAATAAAATTAATTTTAAAATAAATGTAAATTTAAATTTGACCATTTTAATGTCGTTAAACATTACACAATTCAATTTGATGGAATTTTGTTATGAAATTGAAAGGCGTAAATCTTTTTTTTTTTTTTTTTAGTGTAGGATGTTTATCAGATAAAGTACACAATATTTAGAATGTGATGTTTTCAACACCAAACATTTATGTTTGCATAATGCGAAAGAGTTTTGAAAAATAGTAGTCTGTTTGTTTTACTTTATTTTTACTTCAACTTGTTTTATTTATTTCCTACGTCTATACATTATCATTTAAATTCTTAAATTCTTTGGCAATACTGTAATACAAAAGAGAGAGAAAAAAAAGTGGGACACTAACAGTGATGCCGTAGAGTTGACAGACAACTGTGGTGAGGAAGAAACAGTGGTTCTGTGTCTGGCTGAGAAAGCTGATCATTTGAAAGCTTAAGTTGAATGTAATATTTTTATGACATAAACCACATTTCTCTTCACACTCTAAATGTTTGGCTTGTTAAATTAATGCCTGATTGACCCTATAATTTTAAATAGATCTGACATTTTACATTACACTCACATATTCTTTACAAAATCTCTGTCGTGGCTCTTTAAGTCATGAAGAAGGATAGCCACACTCTTTTAATGATGTCTTAGTCCATGGAAGGTGTTTGAATTAGAATGTACATGATTTAAAGTGGTTATGTATTTAAATGTGTAGAACAAATGTGCAAAAAATTATTTTCTAAAATAGTATTTTTGTCTTGTTTTCCAGCAAATAATTTTCTGAAAACAATAGATATTGTGATGCAAAGTTTTTATTGAAAGATATTAAGACAGGTTTTCAGAGATGATTCTTGAATTTAAGTAAGCATAAATCTAACATAATTTACAAAGGTTTATGCTTAAAACAAGAAAAGAGAAAATTGCCAAAATATACTGTAACACTTTACAATAAAGCTGTATTCGTTAACATTAGTTACCCACATTAGTTAACAAACTAACAATGAACAATACTTTTACAGCATTTATTCATCTTGATTACTGTTCATTTCTACGTATAATAATACAGTTTTACATTAAAAGTTGTTTATGTTAACATTAGTTAATGCAACATGAACTAACATGAACTAGCAATGGTTATTCTGATAAATTAGCATTACCCAAGATTAGTAAATGCTGCAAAAAAATAATTGTTAAGTGTAATGCATTTGTTACGGTTAAGGAATAGAACCTTTCTGTAAAGTGTTACCAAATAGACAAGTAAAGATATGTTCTCTGAAAACAAGTCTTAATATGTTGCACAATTTTATTTTTAGTAAATGTGTCTTGTTTTAAGGATGTTTAGATATTTTTACTGGAAACAAGACAGGTTTCTGATAAAAAAAAATAAATAATAATTTGTAGCGTATTATGCAGAGTATATTTGTCTTTTCAGTTTGTTCATTGTTACCCTGCGGTTGTCCGTGTTACAGGTCTGTGACTGGTGCAAACATATCCGCCACACTAAGGAATACCTGGATTTTGGTGCGGGGGAGAGGCGGCTCCAGTTCTGCAGTGCAAAGTGTCTGAACCAATATAAGATGGACATATTCTATAAAGAGACTCAGGCTGCGCTGCCAGGGGGACTATGTAACCCTCCTCTCCCTGCGAGTGATACTAAATCAGAGAGCGGATCAGGTGTACAGATCCTTACACCTGAGTCCTGGAGCGCACCTCTAAATGAACTCCGCTGTCGCAGGGCACCGTCACCAGGGGGCTCCACCAATATAGCCGGGCCCTCTGGATCCACATTGGGGTCACCGTCCGAAACTGGAACTGTGTGTTCATCCTCATCCTCTTCATCATCATCATCATCCACAAAGATCCCCACACCGCGGCTTCACGAGAGTCCTGCATTACCACCCCCTCCCCCACCTCCTTTAGCAGGTTTACACCCAGCTCTGGGTGTGCCGCCTGGCAGCCCGCCAATGGTCATGACTCCCCGTGGCCCGGTCCCTCTCCCTCTCTTTATGGAGCACCAAATGATGCAGCACATTCGCACACCATTCCTACGTCCCCCAGGCCCCAACAGCCCCCATTCAAATCCCATGATTCCTGGCATCGGCCCGCCACCGCCTCCTCGGACATTGGGTCCTCCGTCGAGCCCCATGCACCGCCCGCTCCTATCTCCCCATGTACACCCGTCCTCCACTCCAACACTTTCTGGGAACCCTCCAGGTATGTTGCCCCCTCACTCTGGTGCTCATATGCCAGCCTTGCCTTTTCCCCCAGTTAACATGATGAGAACTGGACCCATCCCACTTCCGCCCTATATGAATTTCGGCATGCCTTCTCTGGCCCCCTTAGTGCCACCACCTATATTATTAGTGCCCTATCCAGTGATTGTGCCATTACCAGTCCCTATACCCATACCTGTGCCCATACCGTTCAGTCCGAAAGCATCAGGTGATCGACCAGGAAATGACGGAACACTTCCGAACGCTGCAAGTGAGCGTAGTGATCCAAGGCCAACCCCCTCATTTTCTCCCAGCTCCTCTAGAGGGGAGGAGAGAGACTTTCAGCAAGCACCTCCCATCTCAGATACACTCTCACCTGGCTTTTCCAAGCAGACAGATCAGGGCAAGACAAACGTTGTTGATCTGATGGTTAAAACAGAAATCTCTGATAATGGAAGCTCTGGAAACTCCCACAAAGACAAACCAGCAGATGGAGTCATTGATCTAACAACCAACCGTCACTCCCGGCAACAGTTAGTTATCCAGAAGTCTGTAACCTGTGTGCAGGTAAAGCCAGAACCTGGAATAAGCCCACCACCTTTGCTTGGACACTTACAGTTTAGTGAAACTCGGTTGGATGGGATGGCCATTACAAGCACAGGCACAATAGAAGATAACCACGGACACAGTAATGCTGAAAGCCCATTGGCTAGTGTGGCACTGCCTTGTGCCGACCCTTCCTACTGCAGTGGAACTCCGCCACTTTCTCAGCCAATCACATGCAGCACTACCACTGTTCCTAGCAACACCACCACAACTAAAACTGAGCCTGGGCCTGCAACGCCCTGTAATGTGATCGTTAATGGGAGCTGTAATGTGCTGTCTGCAGAGGGTCTGATCAGGACAACACAGTTAGAACAGCGCCCCCTAGTGGACCCCTGCCGCAGGACCGCCACTGTTTGTGATGAGTCTGCTGGGGCAGATTTAGAAGGAGAGGACCTGAAAGAGAACAGCTTCTTGGCTACGGAAAGAGACTCGGCAGGTAAGAGAAGCTCAAGTGACCAGTCTGCCATTACAACAGGAACAGGGGAGGACAAATCTCAGAGCCCTGAAGATCCCCCATCTGGTGAGGACCATGCCTATGCCCTGCCCCTGATGCCCAAACCTGGCTGTGTCATTCAGCCCGTGCCCAAACCTGCTGACAAAACCGCTGCCATCCTGCCATGTGGCTTGACAGTGCCATTAACAGGATCGGTGGCCATGGAAATGCAGCCTCCGCTGAAGAGAAGGTGTCTGCGTATTCGCAATCAAAACAAGTGACACAGAGTGCATACAGGTGAGTCAGATTGTCCTCTTACCAGCTCTTTTAATAATCTTATTAAAGGGATAGTTCACCCAAAAATTTAAGTTCTGTCATCATTTATACACCCTCACATTCTTCCAAACCCGTGTGACTTTCTTTTTTCCATGGAACACAAAAAACGTTAGGCAGCATGTTACTCTCAGACAAAGTTTACTTTCATTGCATATTTTTTCTACACATTGAAAGATGAATGGTCCAAAAAGGACAATGAAAAAGAGAGAAAAGTTGGCACACCACGGCTCCAAAATTAGAAAAAAATATTTAAATGTTCTTACCTAAGGTGATGTTTCGAGCCCACGGCTCTTCATCAGACGATAAAACCATTCAAAGGTCTGCCCTTATGTACCCCAGAACAATCAATCAATATACATCACATGGTTAACCAGATAAACACTAGAAAATGTTGTGATGCCTCAACATGCACAAAGAGAATAAACAATCAAACTGAAGACCACCAAAAAATGCAAACCAGAAAAAAAAAAAAAATGATAACAAAAACAAAGAGTATTAATAATATATATTAATGTATATATATATATATATATATATATATATATATATATATATATATATATATATATATATATATGAAGTGCAAATAAAAGTGTTACTGGGAAAAAAAGGTTAAACCAACATAATGCTAAATACAAATAGGTAAAGTATAATAAACAAGTACAAATAACACAAACAAAGTATATACAAAAGCAATCAAAATCCAGAGGCAAAAAACATCAGGTTAAAATACCATCATAATACCATCAGGACATGGGGCAAAGGAAAAGTCACACTGAAATATTAACTAAAGGTGAAAACTCGATCAATGCATAAATAAACGTCCTTGTACATGGACAACCCTACTGCAGACTGCTTTTATTACAGCTAGACTATATCACACAGAAAATAAATACTAAGTATTTTAGAAATTAGATAAATGTTAGAGAAAGGGACAAACGTCAAAATCTTCCTTCAGGCCTTTAGCTACTCCAGTATCTAGAGTGTAAATCCAATAGGTTTCAACAATTATTGATGTCACCTCCCCTACAAGGACACTTCATTGATTCTATACCTATATAATGAAGAGTGGAAACGGAATGTCTTATTGCAGCAATATGCTGTGCTACCGGACTCTTAGGATCTTGATGCCTAATAGCACTTCAATGTTCAGAGATACGGGTTTTAAGAGGTCTACTGGTTCTACCAATATAACAAAGTCCACAACGACAACGCAACATGTCAGTAACATTCACAGTCTTACAAATAATAATTCCTCTAATTTTAAAAGTCTTCCCAGTATGTGGGTGTTTGAAAGTTTGTGTTTTGTAAGTAAAATTACATTGTTTACATTCACCACATCA
The DNA here is from genome assembly GCF_019703515.2 of Myxocyprinus asiaticus. Classification (NCBI taxonomy): domain Eukaryota; kingdom Metazoa; phylum Chordata; class Actinopteri; order Cypriniformes; family Catostomidae; genus Myxocyprinus; species Myxocyprinus asiaticus. The sequence continues at coordinate 32,425,216 of NC_059366.1, forward strand.
ATAGTTGCCAGAAGGCATTACTCAAAAAAATTAGATACTCTAGGAGTAGATAGATCGGCTCTGACCAACATATTGCGTAAGTTGTGTGGTCTCTTATATACCAAACGAGATGGTTTTTCAAAAAAAACAAATTTGAGGTGGGTGTCACTTTCGACAATGTACCAATGTTTTTGAATGATGTCTTCTATTTCTTTTGCCAGCGGTGAATATTGGACATAACAATTAACTTGTTGTTCTGTTTTTCTAGATTTTTTTTTTACAAGACATTCTTGTTGTGACATGTTTTTGATTGAATCCACTCCTCAGTGTAGGCTCTTTGTCTAAACCTATTTGAAAGAATATCTGATTGATGCTGGTAGTCATCATCTCTACTACAGATCCTCCGGATACGGCTAAATTGAGAAATAGGTAAAGAACGCTTCAATGGAACAGTGTGGTAAGAAGACCAGTCACGGTATTGTTGACATATGTGTCTAGAAAATGAATTCTATCATGATGGAACTCCATAGTAAATTTTAATGCACAATTGCTATCATTAACAAGACCGTGAAATTCCAGTAACTGGGATTGTCCATATGAAAAAAATATCATCAATGTAACGTTGCCACAAAGCGTTACATTCTTGACTGTACACAAATAGTTGTTCAAATAAACCACAGTATAGAGAGGCAAAACAAGGGGCCATTTTACAACCCATGCTGACTCCAGAAACCTGTAAATAAAAATCAGATCCGAAAAGAAAATAATTATGTGACAGCACCAATTTAATCAAATCAAGTAGACATAAAGTGCTAGGCACCTTGCAAGACAATTGATTTAAATAAAACTCTGCTTCTTTAAGACCTCCTTCAAATGGAACATTTGTATAAAGTGATTCCACGGCCATAGTCGCTGAAAGAACAGGTGTAGCAGGCAATTGCACAGATTGAATGATATCAATAAAGTCTATAGTATCCCTAATGTATGAAGATAACGAAGAAACAAGAGGTTGAAGAACAAAATCAACAAAGGCAGAGATTTTCTCAGTTAACTATTGGCCTCCCAGGGGGAATGTTTGTATAAGTTTTGTGAATTTTAGGCAATGTGTACAAGACTGGTGTGACAGGATGTTCAACACACATATAATCAAACTTGGCTTTAGTTATTTGGCCCAACTCCAAAACAGTTTTAATGAGTCAAGAACAGATGTTTAAATCGAAGCACAGGATTACTATTTAACTTCTCATAAAAAGTTGTGTTAGAAAGTTGTTTCTGAATCTCTAACTCATATGCCTGTCGATCTAGTAAAACCACAGCTCCTCCTTTGACTGCACTTTGGATAACTACGGACTTGTCTTTTTAAAGGATTCCAGTTCAACCCGTCTTTTGCACTTCGATATCAATGTGACACCACGTTCCACAATTCTACATTAAGTGTCAAGAGAAGAGTGTCTATTTTTTTTATTTATTTTATTTTTTCTCCCCTTTTCTCCCCAATTTGGTATGCCCAATTCCCAATGCGCTCTTAGTCCACGTGGTGGCGTAGTGACTCAATCCGGGTGGCAGAGGATGAATCTCAGTTGCCTCCGCATCTGAGATCATCAGTCCATGCATTTTATCACTTGGCTTGTTGAGCCAAGTGATAAAACTGCGCGTTACTGCGGAGACATAGCGCGTGTGGAGGCTCACGCTTTTCTCTGCGGCATACACGCACAACTCACCACATGCCCCACCGAGAGCGAGAACCACATTATAGCGACCACGTGGAGGTTACCCCATGTGACTCTACCCTCCCTAGCAACCAGGCCAATTTGGTTGCTTAGGAGACCTGGCTGGAGTCACACAGCATGCCCTGGATTCAAACTCACGACTCCAGAGGTGATAGTCAGCAAATTTACTCGCTTGAGCTACCCAGGCCCAAGAGTTTCTATTTTTAGGATGAATAAAGGAATTACCTCTTAGTGGAGTCCGAGGTCACATAGTCAAAGTGTTATCATCCGTTAGAGTTCTACCAAAATTGATTGATGACATTTAATTGATGTCACACGCAGAACCACCCAGAGGAATTAAATGTCATCAATTTCTCAAGTAGGTTTATTTCAGAGGATTGTTTAATTGGCTCACAATCTTACGGAGATGCAATGGGTCGAACTGGAATCCCTCCCTGGACTTGCCTTTTTGAAGAGATTCCAGTTCAACCAGTTGCATCTCCATAAGATTGTGAGCCAATTAATATTGTCTTTTGTGCTTCAATATCAATGTGACATCACGTTCCACAATTCTACAGTAAGTGTCAAGAGAAGAGTTTCTATTTTTAGGAGGAATAAAGGTGGAATTTTCTCTAAATGGAGTCTGAGGTCGCACAGTCAAAGTGTTATCGTCCGTTAGAGTTCCACCAAAGTTCCCTGGGACTGTACAATTCATAGGCCTATGTGAAGAAATGTTAAATGTCCTCTGGGCACTACAGTCTACAATGGTGTGCCCACTGAAAAAATTATCTCAGTCTTAAATTGCAGAATAAGTTTAATTTTTGCATATCAATGTACGTATTAAACTCTTTACAGTATAGTTGGTGCAAACGAAAGTCCTTTATTCAAAGTAGTTAAACAATCCTCTGAAATAGACCTACTTGACAAATTGATGACATTTAATTCCTCAGGGAGGTTCTGCGTGTGACATGTAGGAAATGTCATCAATCAATTTAACGGACGATAACACTTTGACTGTGCGACCTTGGACTCCATTTAGAGGTAATTCCACCTTTATTCCTCCTAAAAATAAAAAAATTATCTTAACACTTACTGTACAATTGTGGAACGTGATGTCACATTGATATTGAAATGCAAAAGACAATATAAATTGGCTCACAATCTTACGGAGATGCAACGGGTCGAACTGGAATCCCTTCAAAAAGACAAGTCCGTAGGTATCCAAAGTGCAGACAAAGGAGGAGCTGTGGTTATACTAGATCGACAGCCGTATGAGTTAGAGATTCAGAAACATCTTTCTAACACAACTTTTTATGAGAAGCTAAATAGTAATCCTGTGCTTCGATTTAAAACATTTGTACTTGACTCATTAAAAACATTTTTGGAGTTGGACAAAATAACTAAAGCCGAGTTGTCCTGATCAGACCCTCACACCAGTCTTGTACAAGTTGCCTAAAATTCACAAAACTTATACAGACATTCCCCCTGGGAGGCCAATAGTTAACTGAGAAATTCTCTGCCTTTGTTGATTTTGTTCTTCAACTTCTTGTTTCTTCCTTATCTTCATACATTAGGGATACTATAGACTTTATTGATATCATTCAATCTGTGCAATTGCCTGCTACACCTGTTCTTTCAGCGACTATGGCCGTGGAATCACTTTATACAAATGTTCCATTTGAAGGAGGTCTTAAAGAAGCAGAGTTTTATTTAAATCAATTGTATTGCAAGGTGCCTAGCACTTTATGTCTACTTGATTTGATTAAATTGGTGCTGTCACATAATTATTTTCTTTTCGGATCTGATTTTTATTTACAGGTTTCTGGAGTCAGCATGGGTTGTAAAATGGCCCCTTGTTTTGCCTCTCTATACTGTGGTTTATTTGAACAACTATTTGTGTACAGTCAAGAATGTAACGCTTTGTGGCAACGTTACATTGATGATATTTTTTTCATATGGACAATCCCAGTTACTGGAATTTCACGGTCTTGTTAATGATAGCAATTGTGCATTAAAATTTACTATGGAGTTCCATCATGATAGAATTCATTTTCTAGACACATATGTCAACAATACCGTGACTGGTCTTCTTACCACACTGTTCCATTGAAGCGTTCTTTACCTATTTCTCAATTTAGCCGTATCCGGAGGATCTGTAGTAGAGATGATGACTACCAGCATCAATCAGATATTCTTTCAAATAGGTTTAGACAAAGAGCCTACACTGAGGAGTGGATTCAATCAAAAACATGTCACAACAAGAATGTCTTGTAAAAAAAAAATCTAGAAAAACAGAACAACAAGTTAATTGTTATGTCCAATATTCACCGCTGGCAAAAGAAATAGAAGACATCATTCAGAAACATTGGTACATTGTCGACAGTGACACCCACCTCAAAAAATGTTTTGAAAAACCATCTCGTTTGGTATATAAGAGACCACACAACTTACGCAATATGTTGGTCAGAGCAGATTTATCTACTCCTAGAGTTTCTCATTTTTTGAGTAATGCCTTCTGGCAACTATTGATGTGGTGAATGTAAACAATGTAATTTTACTTACAAAACACAAACTTTCAAACACCCACATACTGGGAAGACTTTTAAAATTAGAAGAATTATTATTTGTAAGACTGTGAATGTTACTGACATGTTGCGTTGTCGTTGTGGACTTTGTTATATTGGTAGAACCAGTAGACCTCTTAAAACCCGTATCTCCGAACATTGAAGTGCTATTAGGCATCAAGATCCTAAGAGTCCGGTAGCACAGCATATTGCTGCAATAAGACATTCCGTTTCCACTCTTCATTATATAGGTATAGAATCAATGAAGTGTCCTTGTAGGGGAGGTGAAATCAATAATTGTTGAAACCTATTGGATTTACACTCTAGATACTGGAGTAGCTAAAGGCCTGAAGGAAGATTTTGACGTTTGTCCCTTTCTCTAACATTTATCTAATTTCTAAAATATTTAGTATTTATTTTCTGTGCGATATAGTCTAGCTGTAATAAAAGCAGTCTGCAGTAGGGTTGTCCATGTACAAGGACGTTTATTTATGCATTGATCGAGTTTTCACCTTTAGTTAATATTTCAGTGTGACTTTTCCTTTGCCCCATGTCCTGATGGTATTATGATCGTATTTTAACCTGATGTTTTTTGCCTCTGGATTTTGATTGTTTTTGTATAGACTTTGTTTGTGTTATTTGTACTTGTTATTATACTTTACCTATTTGTATTTAGTGTTATGTTGGTTTAACATTCATTTTTTTTTCCAGTAACATCTTTATTTGCACATCTAATATATATATATATATATATATATATATATATATATATATATATATATATATATACACACACACTTCCATTCAAAATGTTGGGGTCACTTGCTTGAAATATTTCTCATGATCTTAAAAATCTTTTGATCTGAAGGCGTATGCTTAAATGTTTGAAATTAGTTTTGTATACAAAATTATAATTGTGCCACCATATTAATTTATTTCATTATAAAACTAAAATGTAATAAAAAATAAAAATATATATTTTTTTTAAATTGATGACTTGGACCAAATAATAAAGAAAAGCAGCCAATAAGTGCCCAACATAGATGGGAACTCCTTCAATACTGTTTAAAAAGCATCCCAGGGTGATACCTCAAGAAGTTGGTTGAGAAAATGTCAAGAGTACATGTCTGCGAATTCTAGGCAAAGGGTGACTACTTTGAAGATGCTAAAATATAACACAGTTTTAATTTATTTTGGATTTTTATTTTTTGTCACAACATAATTCCCATTTATGTTATTCCATAGTTGTGATGACTTTACTATTATTCTAAAATGTGAAAAAAAAAAAAAAAAAAAAATTAAGAATGAGTAAGTGACCCTAAACTTTTGAACGGTAGTGTATATATTATCATTATTATTATTATCTATTATCTTTTTTTTTTTTTTTTTTCTGGTTTGCATTTTTTGGTGGTCTTCAGTTTGATTGTTTATTCTCTTTGTGCATGTTGAGGCATCACAACATTTTCTAGTGTTTATCTGGTTAATCATGTGATGTATATTGATTGATTGTTCCGGGGTACATAAGGGCAGACCTTTGAATAGTTATATTGTCTGATGAAGAGCCGTGGGATTAAAACGTCACCTTAGGTGAGAACATTAAAATAAATGTTTGTAATTTTGGAGACGTGGTGTGCCGACTTTTCTCTCTTTTTCTGATACCAATTTGGTCAGGCACCCGCATTGATCTTTTTTGCTGTTGGATGTGCGTGCTTTTTTTTTTTTCAACAACAAACAAAAAAACCCCATGAAAGCACCATAAAAGTAGTCCATACAACTCATGTGATTTAAGTCTTCTGGCTTCTTTGTGTCCCTTTTGGAGCTTGACAGCTCCGTTGTCACTATGACTCTTTTAACTATTCCTTTAAAACTTTAAAAACTTACAAAGAAATGTATCTAATTAAATACAAACAGATTTAAAAGACTATCAAGGCTATATGCAATCTTTTACTCTTCCCATCTTTCTCTCTCAGAGGTGTTAACATCTCACCGAAGGGATAAAGAGAACAGCATTGCAGCAGACACCATCAGATGTCCACAGACTCCACCCTCAATCCAGCCAATCAAGATGTCAACTTTGTTTTCTCCACTTTTCCAAACCTGCACATGCACACTCTGAAATAGCATAGATTATTCTGATTGGGTAGCTGTGTGCTCCATCTCCACCCCTTTACAGACTGGCACAAAGTTTAAACCTACGGAGTAGATCGGCTGTGATGTTTGATCTTCACTTGTGATATTTTGAGGCATAATGTGGTCTCAGACTGCTTATTGAAGAAAGAGATTTCTCATCCTCTCCACTCTACACCCTCCATCCATGAATTGCTATTGAGAGGACTCTACACCTACTGGGTGGAGGTGGTGTTAAAATGGTGAGGAGAACTAAACTGTACATAAACAGATTTCCTAGAGTTGCCATAGGGCCCAGAGGGTGGGTCTCAAGCCAAACGGTCAGAATATGTAGACCAGACTGCAAATCAAACATGCTCATGTATAATGACACTGTCAGATTTGGAACACGGCCAGTCAAATCCTGCCACAGATGGATGAACTAGCTTTCTGCTTTGTGAGTGCATTTAAAGAAGCATGGTTTAATCTGGACGTTTGGGGTCTAAATCACATGCCATTGCTAGTGATTTAATACCCTCAGTCAGAGAGGCAATTCAGACCCAGAGCTGCACTAAAGATGGACCTAAAACTCTCTGAATACTTTGTATGCTCAAATATTTCAGAGAGTCCCTCTCTGTTCCCCTGACTCTATGTATCACTATCTGCAACACCAGCAAAACACTCCGTACTCTTTCTTAACCTCTTTCCTTTCACTCTTTCTCTCCTTTCTGAGGGAGAGGTTTTCAAGAGCTGGACACTAAAAAAAGGCAGGAAGGGAGAAAAGTACACACTCTGGAGGGAGTCAAATAATCACAGTGGGAGCACGAAAACAGAAGGATGGAGTGAACTTTTATTCATCGTTATGAAGAAGCTGGAAACTCATCCACCATTGGAGCAGCCCTGTTGAAAAGATCAGTTTAGACTGTGCTGGTCCAAGCTGCTTAGTGCTGTTTTGGTGCTGGCCATAAAAATACTGATCAACCAGCATGGTCTTTAAGGTTAAGCTGGTTGAGGAAGTCTCACTGGTTAAGCTCATTAGAAATCCTGTTGTGGACACCAGCACATAAACATCCTCTGCCAGGGACTAGCATCCAAAACACAAGATAGTAGATGACCAGCAATGCTAGTCTTTACAACAGGGAAGGTAGAATATTAGTAGTCAGCACAACTGGAGAACAATGTTATGGATTTTTTGCTGGGTTATCTGCGTATTTTTGTTCAATTCACTTACTCACTGATTTGATTGAGGATAACAGGGTACAGAACTCACTGAGTGTCTTTGTGAACTGTTGAAATGGCTGCTGGCTTTGCTGCCACTGGCTTGGAGAATGTCCCACCACATTGCAAAAAAAGTGAGCTGATATGAGCTGAGTTCAATCACTGTCACTCTTCATCGCTCAGTGAAGAGCAGGTCTAACTCTGCTGGTGGGTTGTGATGTACCAGATGGTTAGATTGAAACATTTATCTACAGTGGCATTTGGGTTTGATTTCTCATCATTTATTTCAGAATCCATCTTAATTAAAGGTGAAGTGTGTCATTTTTTTAAATGTTAAAATACATTTCAATTTTGTTTGGTGCTGCTTGAGGCACAGAAATTACACACTTCACCGTTCATTTTAAATGAGTAATCAACGGTGTACAATCACACCCAGTCGAGCGGTCAATCAGTGTCTCGGTCAGCAATGAGATGGTGTCAAGGGTGCATTCCTGAGGTTCATTTTTTTATTTTTTTTTACTTATATTTATTTTTTGCCAAATCCCAATCAGTGCTAAATTATATTCAACATTACTTCCTTTCCAGCTATTGCAACAAAAACGGTTTCATTCCCAGCTCCAAGGTGCCTCAGTGTAGAGTTAACTTCCACAGGGTGCCAAGAACATTTTACTGAAAGGAAGACTGGGTAGGCGAGGTGGACAAAGAGCCAAATGATAAGTTACAAAGAGCTGAGTGCATGGTTAGAAACTATATGCATCTGTTTTTTTTTTTTTTTTTTTTTTGACTAAACTGAAGGAACGAACCTTAAAGCCAAGCATATTTATGTGTGGGAGAGAACGTGTGTCAAATTTCTAAACTAGTTATAGCCAAAACGGAGTTAAACATTGACGTTTGCCAATTTATTTTGGAGGTATTCTGGTGTCAAAACTTTGTCAAGCAAGGTGCACAAAATCACAGGGAGGATCAAAAATACACCATCTGGGAACATAAAAAATAATCTGATGATTTTACAAAACTCTGAAATGGGCAAAAATTTTGCCAAAATTGCAGTTGTACATGAAGACAGGAAGTATGACTAAAAGTGAAATTTCCTCACCAAACAAGATTTTGTTTTATGTTTTGTTTTTCTTTGATTACTCTGCTCATTGCATGAGTCAAACTGGCCAACAGTGACCCGAATCTCCCCTCATTTCCCTTCTACCTTTACCACTTCTCTCTCTCTTTTCCCAATTCCATCCATCTTACTTTTTTTCTCTGCCCCTGGACGATGTACAAAGAGAAGTGAAATCCTACCCTATCCCTCTGTACTTTTTCCTACAGGATTCAGTTTCGCAGTGGTTTATTTTTTTAAGAGTAGGCTCAGAGGACTAATTGTGACTGGTTAGAGTAAGGACTGGATTTCTCTCTTGGGTTTGTATGTGGCTGGGTTTCATTTCAGTGTCAGATTTAAACACACACACACACACACACACACACACACACACTGTCAAATCTGTGTCAGATTTATTTAGTCAGTGTTGATACGGCTGGCTGACCCTCAGTCTGGATGAAGGTGTTACAGAGAACATATTGATAAAAAGGGTGAAATGTCAGAGAAACACACACACACACACACACACACACACACACACACTTAAAGAGCAATGCTTAGTCACAATGTGTATGAATCACTGTGTGTGTTTTTGTATGGGGGAGGCTCATCAAGGGCTGCATGGGACACACAGAGTCTTAGTGTTGGGATATGATATTCTTTACACTATGTGTGCGGTGCAACCAAACATACCTGTCTGTATTGGTTGAGAGAAGCCAGCAACAGCACTGCATGTTGCTCTCATTATTGACTCAGATTTCCTCCTCCTCTCCCTCTCTGTCTCCTCTTTCATACTCAACCCTTTCTGCTCTCTTCTCTGTTTTCTCTTCTCTAAATTTATGTTACCATTACAGGGATAGTTCACCCACAAATTAAAATTATGTCATTATTAAATCACCCTCATGTGGTTCCAAAACATGTATGAATTTCTTCCATGGAACAGATGTTAGGCAAAAAGACAGACTCAGTCACAAGTCACTCTCATTGTGTGGTAAAAAATGCAATAAAAGTGAAATGGTGACTGAGACTAACATACTGCCTAACATGTTAGCCATAAAAGAAAAAAATGTGTTTGGAACAACATGAGGGTGAGTAAATGATGACAGATTTTTCATTTTTGGGTGAACTATCCCTTTAATGTAATATTTCAAATATTGCATAATATGAGTGGATTTTCTGAACTCTCCCAGCCTTAGCTCTGCTCAGCAACCGCATCTGTCACAGTGACTACTGAAGACATTGCTAAGGAAACATATGATGCATTCATGTGATGATGCATTTATAAACCTGTGATATGATTAAGTTGTCATCTAAACAAACTCACACACACTCATGGGCACGCACTCGTGTTCAAACTTTCAGTTTAATTAAAGTCTGAAAAGTTTAAATGCATTCAGAGTACATGATGAAAGTTTACATCCTAGGGGAAACAAACCATCTGTTCACCAAGACAGATAGTAAATTATTCAATCAGATTTCTAACATTGAATTCCCATCTTCAACTGGCTCAAACGAATGGACTTACTCTATAATGACATGCTCTTGGAAGAAGCAGCTGTGTATGTTAGAAATGTAATGCTTAAGAAACTGATTACTTAAAGGGATAGTTCACCCAAAAATGAAAATTCTGCCATTATTTACTTTCTTTCTTCCGTGAGACACAAAAGGAGATGTGAGACAGACTGTTAGGTACTGACAGCCTCAGTCACCATTGACTTTCATTATATGGAAAAATTAACAATGTCAAATTTTTTTTTTTTTTATCTTGTGTAACACGGAAGAACAGAATAATCGGGTTTGGAACAACAACAGTGAGTAAATGACAGAATATTAATATTTGGTTGAACTGTGCTTTTAAACGTAACTAAAATGGTGTATTTCACATTGGACTTACTGAAATCACCGTTAATAAAGCTGCACGTGCCACCCAAACACCCCATTGCTGCTCATGTCACACCAAAGAGCCAGACATGAAATATGATTTTTTTTTTACACTTCCGTCTGTGTGTATGCATGGTGTGTGACCTTGCTGTTGTAATAGAGCACTACAGACTGGACTGGGGCAGATATAGCCCTGAAACTCAACACTGTTGTAGTGTCTGCGGTCCCACACAGACAAGACAATGACACCAGCAAAAATGTGTGTGTCGGGGAGGACATAGCAGTTGATGCTGTCCTTGACAACACAGAGAGACAGTGTGTGAGTGTGTGTGTGTGTGTGTGTGTGTGTGTGTACAGTATATATGTGTATATGTTACGGGGGAGAGATAATCATTGCACTTATGGTAAACACTGTAAAACTGTTAACTATTACAAACAGACACAAATTCTTGTTCTGCATAATATCCAAAAAGGTATATTTTCCCTCATAAGTTTCCAATGCCATTAGCATTTCTGACAAATTTGAGAAAAATCAACCATTTTCTTTAGCTGTCCCTCTTACAGCTGGTCTGGTGTCTTTATTGGCTGGTTTTAGAGGACTTTTCAGCTGGTCATTCTGCAAGCTAAACCAGCTTGAGGACCAGCTTGTCCAGCCTGGGAGACCAGCTATGACCAGCAAACTAGTGTAGGCTGGTTTAAGATGTTTTTCAGCAGCAGTCCAAGTAGCCACTAGTTGTCGCTTTATTTGCCATACTGACATACTGAGTTAGCGGCATACAGTGTGCCCACTAGAGGGGAGTGAATCCATCTTGTTAACAAGCTCAAATCAGGACAACCAAGAGCCCCATGGAGTTAAGTGAACTGAAATAACAAACCATCAAAGAGGGTTTGCTTGAGTGCAATACTGTAATCCAAGAGTGTTTCAAAGGATCTAGAAGAGAGGCGCCTGTTTTAGTGGCTAAATTGTCGTTCAGCCCTGAGGCTTGGTACACAGAGCATTCAGGTTTTTTATTCCCCAAAATTAGTCTGAAATGTTGGAGAGATTCTGTTTAATCAGAGAGGGGAACATGAGCACTGCTTTGGCAAAGCCACACACAGAAACAGCATGGAGGTACAGAAACCCATATACCCAAATACCAGCAAAACCATTCAAACCATCCTTCACCAAGCAATGCTATACAGATTGAAATAAAAAGGCATAATCAGATCAAAGCACTTGCATCTCACTTCTGCTGTAATGCTGTAAAATCAATGGAACAGGAAAACAGAGGCGAGTTTAACGTGAATTTTCAAAGGGGTGATTCAAAGCGTGCTTCAAAGGTGTCAAGTAGTAGCTATGTAAGAAACATGTTTTCCTACCATTCCTGTGGTCAGTGTAAAGGATGGCTTTGTCAGCAGCCAGAATTATGCAACAACAAATTCTTATTTCTGCACTCTGTGTGAGAGGCACTATGTCTACAAACAAACAAACAAACAAAAGAATCAAACTGCAGTTTTCAAAGTTCTAATGTTAAAACTTTTAGAACTGCCTTAATTCTTTATGTGCTCTGTAATTAACAATGCCTGCTTGTTTTAAAATCCCACTTTGTAAAAAACACACAAATCAACTTTGTTATTTGGCTAGTATGGATGTATAGATGCTTTTTCTGTGTTCTTTATGAATCTGAGATTTTGCTATATTTGTCCACCTCTCACTCGCCCCACCCTTTCACACCAAAACCTTGTATATTTGCCCTTGTTGTTGTTTCTCCATTTTTATTTTTTATTATTTTTTTTTTTTTGTGTACTTGCAAAACATTTTATAGTATTATTTATTACTGGCAAGCCTTTGCATTTGCAAATAATAAAAGAACGATGGTTCTTTGAACAGGGTAACAAGAGGCAGCAAAGCTGCCCAATGAAATGTATGTCTGTTTGATTTTGTTTTTTTATTTTCTAAATTAAGAAAGGAAACAGCAAGAGAAAAAGAGAAAATATAAACTTGTCTTTTGATTATGAATTAATTCTAAAACTTGTTGCTTTAAAATGTATAATTTTGTGTTGTAACACTATTTGTTTAACCCAGTGAATTGCTTAGTAAAAACAAATAAATAGAGGCACTCTCCAATTCTCACTTCTCCAAGAGTCGTTTTCATTTTTTTAATAATGCAAGTTGCTTAGTTTATAATCGCTAATATTTTCTGTTCTATTTTCAGAACTTTGAAATATTAGGGAATTTTAAAATAGGGGTTTTCAGGACTGGAAAAGTCATGGAAATTAGTTAAATCATTCAAAGTCATGGAAGTCATTTTTCAGTTAATAACGAATAGTCCTTTGTGAGTGCAATCTCTGTAAAATGATTTTTTTAAATCCTTGTCCAATAATTTGAATGATTGGAAAAATATGTCATGGAAAAGTCATGGAAACATGGAATTCAATTGGTCAAAAAGTGTGGAAACCTTGTATTTTACATTCAACACAATTCTCTTTTCTTCAAGAATGATTTTGATTTCAAATGATATCATTATTCATTAGTAATGAATTATGAGACAAAATTCTATTATATTCAATCATATTCTATTCTCATGTCTTAAAGAGTTATTTTCATTTCTAATGAATTAGTACTGAGGTTAATCTCCTATTCTACTCTAATTGGTTGTTTCATTCATTCAGTTTCATGAACTGCATCAAATGCAGTGCAATTCTCATTTCTTTAAAGGGTTAGTTCACCAAAAAAATGAAAATTCTCTTATCCCTCATGCCATCCCGGATGTGTATGACTTTCTTTCTTCTGCTGAACACAGTCAAAGATTTTTAGAAGAATATCTCAGCTCTGTAGGTCCATACAATGAAAGTAAATGGATGCCAAAATTTTGAAGCTCCAAAATCCACATAAGGGCAAAATAAAAGTACTTCGGACGACTCTGGTTGTTAAATCCATATATTCTGAAGTGCTTTGATAGGTGTGGGTGAGAAAAAGATCAATGTGTCAGCCCTTTTTTACCATAAATTCTTCTTCCTGCTCAGTCATTTTCCACTTTACTTTCAGTTTCACATTCTTCTTCTTGTGTTTGTGGTGATTCACATCCCTCTTGCATATCGCCCCCTACTGGGCATGGAGGAGAATTTATGACAAAAATGACTTAAATATTGCTCCGTTTCTCACCCACACCTATCATATCATGTCTGAACACATGAATTTAACCACTGGAGTCATATGGATTAGTTTTATGCTCCCTTTATGTGGATTTTGGAGTTTCAAAATTTTGGCATCCATTCACTTGTATTGTATGGTCCGACTGAGCTGAAATATTTTTCTAAATATCTTAATTTGTGTTCTGCAGAAGAAAGAAAGTCATACACATCTGGGATGGCATGCGGGTGAGGAAATCATGAGAGAATTTACATTTTTGGGTGAACTATCCCTTTAACAGTGGTATTTATTTCTAACTAATTACTGAGGCTAATTTCCTATTCTTTTCTATTCTAGACTCATTGCTTATTGAGTTCATTCGGAGTGTTGCATTTGAAATTAATATAAATGCTGTAATGAACATTGAAATATAATCCTATGCTCTGATGATCTGTTGGCGCTAAAGTTAAGATGCATTATAAAAATGCCATCAGGCATCACTCAAAACCACAATGAGTGAGTCTAGATTGCAGCCAAATGCTTCTGTAAACCTGTGCAGCTACGGGCTCTGTGGAGGGTCAAATCTAGCTGCGCTGATGTGTGCGGAAGTACCGCATAATCCGAGACCCTAACAGCTGGAGACGCTTCGTGCCAAGAGCTCAACATCGGATCATACACCGGTATTAAAGGACCAGGCGTTTACAGGGAAGTGCTGCCAGAGATGGACGGTAATTTAACGCTGCATTTCGCCAACTTCAGCACTCTGTTCGTATGCATGGTGCTGAAGTTCCCGCAGATAATTGTACTGATGCGGGCCAAAGCGACCACTGGAGTCAGTTTGAACAGTCTGCTGCTGGAGCTGGTCGGGTAAGAACTTAACAGCTTTGACAGTGTGTACATCACTGCAGCTCAGCAGACCACAATATCTACATCCGTCGATTACACTGCGAGCGATGCGACGTGCCTAATCGACCAAGCTGTCTACAGTTTTGGAAAGTGCGATTCATTTTGGTGAATCAGTTCGTGTCATGATGAACAATTCACAAGGTGTTCTCAGAAGTCACTTCGCGACATTTTACGTTTAAATTTTGCTTAAATGTTTATCACAATATTTCACTATTAGCTTACATGCTTCAAATTGTGTTTATTCTTCTAACATCATTATTAACAATATTGTTACATCACTATACAATGTTTTGCTAATATGTATAATGTTAATAAATTAATTATTATTAATAGTAATAATGGTAATAATAATGATGATAATCTAATTTTAGTTTTACTCCTAGACAAAGTCATCCATTACAGGACAATCTACCAAAGCTTTGCGAATTGGTTCAATCGAGTCATTTAAAAGAATTGGATCAAAAGAACAAATCATTCGCGAATCAGACATCTCTTAAATAGATTGAGTGAAAATAATCTTTTTCGGCTTGTTGCAGTGGAAATATGGAATTGAATTGGTCAAAAAGTGTGGAACCCCTGTATTTTACTTTTAAAGGAATAGTTCACCCCAAAATGAAAATTCTCCCATCATTTACTCACATCCCAGATGTGTATGACTTTCTATCTTCTGCTGAACACAAACAACGATTTTTAGAAGAATATCTCAGATCTGTAGGTCCTTACAATGCAAGTGAATACGTACCAAAAGCACTTAAAGGAAGCATAAAAGAAATCCACACGACTCTGATGGTTAAATCCATGTCTTCAGAAGTGATATGACAGGTGTGAGTCAGAAACAGATCAATATTTAAGTAATTTTTTACTGTAAATCTCCACTGTCACTTTCGCATTCTTTTGTTTTTGGTGATTTTCATTCTTCGTGCGTATCACCATGTACTGGGCAGGTTGGAGAATTTATAGTAAAAAGGACTTGAATATTGATATTTTTCTCACCCACACCTATCATATCACTTCTGAAGACGTATATTTAACCACGAGAGTTGTATGGATTACTTTTATGCTGCCTTAATGTGCTTATTAGAGCTTCACAATTTTGGTCACCATTCACTTGCATTGTATGGACCTACAGAGCTCAGATATTCTTCTAAATATCTTTGTGTTCAGCAGAAGAAAGATATGCACGTCTGGGTTGTGGTGAGTAAACGATGAGAGAATTTATATAAAGCTAAAATATAAAACTCACAAATATTTCAAGTCTTGATAGCTTTTTAGTCTTTAATATCTAAACTCGGTTACATCAGTCTGTCACAGATATCCACCTAATCTGCCGGTGCAAAATGATGTGCACAATGTACTGTATGTGGATGTGTATACGTGGTTGACATGTTCTGCCGTGCATATAAACAAATGTCTTATAGTACAGTATACTCTAGTTTAATTTTCACAGTGCATTAAATAAAATACAAGTTTATTTGTCAAATGCATAACAGTATAGCATGCAGCATTATTATCAGAGTTAAGGATGTGGATTTGAGTGGTACTTTATAATGTATGCAGAGAAAGCTTTCACTTTTGTGTTATTTATGAAATGTATGTGTTCTGTGGATGGGCAAACAGTTTGGAAAACCTGTGCAAATCTTGTCCTTTTGTTTCAAGTTCTGTACCTAGTCTTCTCCCTCTGTGTATGTGCAGGTTTATAGTGTTCATGTCCTATCAGATGTACTATGATTATCCACCCCTTACATACCTGGAGTATCCGATCCTCATAGCACAAGGTGAGTATGGTTTACAGAGGAGGTTCTGAGGAAGCAACAGGGCGTTTTTTCCACATAGCGAGAGTTGGGTTTGAGTGTTAATCCCTGTTCCTACAGATGTCGTCCTGCTTCTTTTGATTCTACATTACAACAGGAACATGAAGCACAGCCTCATATATGCCGCAGTGTATCCTTCCACTCCTTCCTCCTCTCACACACACAACAGCCAATATAAATAACTTTGTGTTGATTTCCATTCTAATGTTCTTAATATAAGCTAATGATAATGGACAAAGACAACATTTGTATTTTGGATCTACGTAAATGTAATCCCTTTAAGAGTCCTTTTTTGTGGAGTCTTTGTGGTCATGTATTCTATTCTGGACACATGGTCAGGAATTTTGTCGCCACAAGGATAGCAAAACCTGTCCGATTTAACCTACACAAATATGTAGCCTTTATGATCATTGTCTTTATCCTTAACTACAAGAGTCAGGTTTGTTGGTGGATGGCAGCTGCTGACAGTACAAAAATGGGTGATTGATCTGGCCATGGTGAGAGAACACTCCACTACGGCTTCTATTTAGGCTTAGTTTAGTGTCATAAAAATGTTATTGCATGTTGATTGATTCAAATGAAATGTGTTTGGAAAGAAACCTAAAAGTTTCTGTTTTTGATGTTTTCTCTCAGAGTCTGTGTACATTAATTAGTGCAGGAAGTAAGCTGGCACAGCTTCAGTGTCTATGGCGTTCGAAAGATTCTGGACAGGTCAGCACTCTCACCTGGGGTCTGGCCACATATACATGCCTGAGTAAGTGACACACAGACACATGAAGTAAAAAATAAAAAATAAATGACTTAAATAACAAGCATTTGGACTCGGAATTCTTACACCTGAAATTGTGTTCTTTTTGTCAGCGAGGATCTTCACTACCATGATCACCACAGGAGACACACAAGGTCAGT